>NC_080162.1:35722796-36022796 GCF_950295315.1 Erinaceus europaeus
CAAGTGCGCCACCACCTGGCCCCTTTACTGCTTTTTCTTATGTCCTTCTTGAACTATCTCATTCTTTTTATTGCCATTATTTTTGATGATGGTAAAAAAGCACCTAAGTCAGGCAGGGATGAGAATGCTTTGCATACACCTGTCATGGGAAATAAGAATTATAGCACATATTAACAATTGGACTGTAAACCATTAACACCCAAATAGTTTTTTAATGAAATCTATACTGGGGGGGTGGGTGCTGGTGCATATAGTATTGGGTTAAGCGCTTATAGTAGTACTAAGCGCAAGTACCTGCAGAAGGATGCCAGTTCTAGCCCCGGGCTCTCCATCTACAGGAGGATGGCTTCACAAGTGGTGAAGCAGGTCTGCAGGTGTCTTTCTACCCCCTTCTCTATATTCCTCTCACCTTTAAATTTCTCTCTGTCCTATCCAATAAAATAGAAAAAAGTGGTCATCAGGAGCAGTGGATTCATAATGCTAGCACCAAGCCCCAGCAATAACCCTGGAGGCAAAAAAAGAAAATAAAAAGAAATCTGTACTGACTGCTTCTTCTCCTTTCATTTCCCCTTTTCCCTATTTTTTTTTTTAGGGCTTCACCATTCTGGGTTAATCTTTTTAGATAGGTATATAGAGATATAGATAGAGTGGGGGAAAGCTCAACACCACAGAACCCACGCTTCCTCCAATACAATGATGGCCAAGCTCAAACCTGTGTTGCACATGTGACAAAAACAGATGCATTATCTAAGTGAACTATTTCACAGGCTTCTCATTTCTGTTTTCAATACTCTGTTTTCACATCCCTCTCCAGTGAAATTTCAGATATCAAGATATTGGTCTCCCAATACTAATATTGGTACTTATTTTCAGTTCTTATACTGACCCTTAACTCTCATTTGACACTAACCATACGTACAGTTTTGGAACATTTCCTGACTCCTCAACTAAACTGTACTTTTGTAATGGTATTTTTATCTTAAAATTTAAAATTAATTAATTTTATCTTAAAAATTAAGTGATATATATATTTATATATATGGAAGAAATAGTCTTGAGGGGGAATTGTGGATTGGCAAATAGCATATTTGTGTAGATGTGAATGTGAGTAATAAACTATTATACTTAAGATATTTTCAGAAATATTTAAAACTCATATCTGAGACCAGACTCTATTATACTCTCAGCAGTAACACCTTCCTATCTTGATTAATGGTATTGTAATGTTCCAGATTGATCAACTACAGAAGTAGTCTTGATTGTTTCCTCTTATTCTACAATCATTTATCTCTGCCTATTATCATATTTTATATTATCTTTTTATTTCATATAATTCCTGTTGTTGATTACTGCTATCATTTATCAGTGAAATTCTGATTTTTCACCTTGTTTAATGTAGTTACATGTAATTGGATAGAAAAGTTATTTTTCTTAGTAAGTGCATAGCTTAAAATTATCACAATGTATATTATTTAAAAATACTTATATATTTTATTTATTTACTTGATAGAGACAGAAACCCAGAGGGAAAGGGAAGATAGAGAGACCTGAAACACTACTACACTATTTGAGAAGCTTTCCCATTCAGGTTGGGAACAGGGACTTGAACCTGGGTCCTTGCCCATTGTAATGTGCACTCAACCAGATGTGCCACCAGTGATCCCCAGTAATTATTATTAATATCTGATGTTTTTAAAAATATCTAATGCTTTCTAATTTTATAAGGAAATTTTTATTTTTAAATTAAGTTTATATATCTGTATGTAATAAATAGTCTTGAGGGGAACTTGTAGATTGATAACATATCTTTGTTGTCAGGAAAGTGTGCCAACCCACAGGGACAAGAGTTCTTGTGCTTGACACACTCTTATATCTTGCACTGCATATCTCTTCATAAGGCTGTTCAATTTTATCTTTTAATATCCTTGATAATAAAGTAGTTATCTAGTCTATATGCAGCAGGCAGTATTTGGTTTTTTTCATGAATGATGCTCATTGATACTTTTAAAACATGGCTTTGGAAGTTCGAGAGATAGTTCTAATGAAATATAATTTTTACAATTGTAGACTGAAGGAATCAGGGTACAGCATTGTAGATTAGACCCTTTTACACATAATTTATATAAGTTAATAACTGTTAATAATCTTTTAAAGTTCTTTGAAAGGCTTTGAAAAGAAAATCCTTCATGTAAGGATTGTGTATCAGATTACCATAGGAATATCTAGGTCATCTCTGGCCATACTACCTTAAACACACCTGATCTCATCAAATCTCTTAAACTAAGCAGAGTCAAGCCTTGCTAGTAATTGGATGGGGGAAATATCTAAGCTAATATAAAATTCAAATATGTTTATCTATATAAGTACTTGAATTTTATGACATGCCAGAAGAGCATATTTTCCAGTATCTCAGTAATATTGCTAACTAAAAATACAAATGCTAATATATCAATAATATAAGCAGTCAGGAAATATCAGAAACTTCAACAAAATAAATTATTTTTTTATTTATTTAATTTATTTGATAGAGATAGAAAAGGAAAGGGAAGGAAGGATTAAGGAGTGAGAAAGACACTTGCAGCTCTGTTCCCTACTTCTGGTGTGACCAGTGGCTTTAACCAGGGTCCTTAGGCATGTTAATATGTGCTCTGTACTGAATGTACCACTGCCCTGATGCAAAATAAATTCTTATGTAGGCAGATGTGATACATTAGGACAGTAGTTCATACCAACATGTACAAATGTATTCATTAAAATAATAGATTTGAGATAAATCTAATATGTTACGTTGCTACAATAAGTAGAAAAAATGTAGTTAGTATAAATGTATAGAACCTAGTAGTAAAAAATGTCAAGTGCATATCAGAAGATGTAACAATCAGCAGAAATATTCATAAAGATTGTGATTATCTAATCTTCATCAAAGTCTGAAACATTATCTTCAATATTATCTCAATTTACATCTCTAAAGTCTAAAAACTTTGTTAATATTGAAACGTATTTTCTCTTTGTTCTTTCAAAAAATAAAAAATCCTTGGCAGTTAGGTACTGTTTCACCACTATTTTCAAGCTAGTAGTAATTCTTAGTACCATCAAAAAATATTACTGTGGATGTCTCAGCAGCATATACATGTAAAAATTATATATGTATACACACATATATATTCATTTTTCCTCTTTCAAATTAAGAAAATGGTTTTCTCAGACGTGTTCTAAGAATATTCATTAAGAACTTGTTAGTATCTAACAATATATTTGAGATCTTAGTCCAAGAGATTATTCTACTACCCTATGATTTATAGATCAGTAAATGAATACTGAAACATTAATTAACTTTGCATAGGTCGTTATCACCAGACCTGATTAAATGGTTAACTTTAAAAAAAAATTTAGACTTTTTAAAGTTCATTCTGATTTAATCACCTGCATTTTTTCATGTATAGTATTATAGAGTAGTATAGAAATGACTGTAAACTAATCATTTTGAATTATTTGTATGCAGTGAGAGAATCAAAGAAGCTCCTGACTATAATTCTGAAGAATGTAGTAACAATTAACAAAAGAGCGGGGAAAAAGTTGCTATTATATTTTGATGCATCATTAGAAATCACAAATGTTACTCAAAAAATTTTTGGTACAAGTAAACATAGGGTAAGTGTTTAAATTATCTAAGTTTTCAGTTACTTGTGGCTGCTGCTTTCATAGATTTTCTTTTCTAGAACTCATAACGTAGCAGATTTTTTTTTTCTTTGTCATCAGGATTATTGCTGGGACTTAGTGCTTATAAACCTTCACCTTCCAGTAACTATTTTTTAAAGAAAGTAAAAGGCAAGGGAAAGATGAAGAGAGAGAGAGAGAGAGAGAGAGAGAGAGAGAGAGAGAGAGAGGCAAAGAGAGACACCTGTGTCACTTCTCCAAAGCTTATAAAGCTTTCTCTTCTGCAGGTAGTGATCAGGGGCTTGAATCTGTGTCATTATATATATTAATGTGTGTGTTCTCTTGCATGTAGAATTTTAGGTCTTTACATTTATTCTGTGGGATAGCTACCATATTTATTAGCCATACTATTTGAGATACCTATTAGAGTGGATCTCAAGTAACAAAATTGTTAGTAACTCTCAGAACATTATGCCTGTCAGGTGTTTGGAAAAGTGAAATAAAACTTTAAGATGGTAGATAGTGTTAGAATTACAGAATGATATCTTAGATAAATAAGCACCATAAGAAAATGAGGTATATGAGTTGGTGTAAGAGTTAAATTTGAAGGAAAGGCTATAGAGATGGGGTTTGAAATGTTCTTTGAATCTAATGATTGAACTTTAGGTAAGAACACATCCCATGATTGTGGATATTTGAGATGCATATTTATATGCAAATTACAGATGAGACTGATAATATATTTAGGGGAGCTGTTATCTTGACACACTTGGGTAGTAAATATTTTAGTATATGTGCACTGCTCTAACAGAAAAGTCATAGACTAGGTGACAAGCATTTTACATTGCCTGGAGTCTAGGAAATCAAAGATAAAGGTGCTGATTGATATCTGGTGAGACCTCTGTTCAGTCTTTTTACATGGTAGATGGAGTAAGGGGGTTTCTTTTACAAGGGCACTAATCTGATCTCAAGACCTAATTACCTCTTAAAGTCATCACCTGGTAATCAGTCTCACTTAAAAATTGGAGTGGGGAGGCACATCAAGCTATAGCATGGTGAAATACTTTTAAGTTTATAGAATGGCAGTTGGTAGTAAAATTAAAGAAGACTGTGGTTACTACAGAATCATTGAATTGTTCTAAGAAGGGTATTTATACATGTAAAATAATGATTTGAGATAACCTGGTAAGATTTTAAAATTTTTTTAAATATCTATTTATTTATTGGATACAGCCAGAAATTGAGAGGGAAGGGGGTGGTAGAGATGAGAGAGTGAACCTCTCTTGAGAGTCACTTGCAACACTGTTTCACCACTTGCAAAGCTTTCCCCCTGCAGGTGGGAACTGGGGGCTCGAACCTGGGTCCTTGAGCATTGCGATGTGTGCTCAACCAGGTTTGCCACCACCCAGCCCCCTGGTAAGATTTCTGATGCTTATATTTATTCTTCTAAGAACTGTGGCAGTAATTACTACTATCACTCCTAGTTTATAGATATTGAAATGAAGCATAAGAGCAAATAACATTTCCACACTCAGAATTAAACATATAAACAATTAATTGGCATGAAAGTGCATTAAAATTATTTGCTCATTTTTTTGTTTGTTTTTAAGAGTTAACATGATATCAAGAGAGAACCACAGCATCACTTTGCCAGAAATCTAACTTAACAACCTTATACTTTCTAGTCCAACCCTTTAGCCACTGTATCACCTCCAGGACTGTTAGAGGTTTTCTTAGTAGAAAAAATAACTGGAATTTCTACTTCCAAATGTTTGGTGCACTAAATATTGTAACTTGGAAAATTTTTATTGAAACAGGTATAAAATATATTAAATGAAAATAAGTAGGATAAAATAATTTTACTTTGAATTAACTTAATTTTAGGAATTTACCAGAAAACAAGGTATTTCAGTTGCCAAAACATCTGTACATATACTTTTTGATGCAAGTGGATCACAGGTATGTCTCACTAGATTTTTATTACTAACTGAAGTTTAGCATTAAGTAATAATAGCACATTGAGGAATTGATGTTAAAGGGCAAATAATCTAAAACACATCTCAGTATAGATAATGTTCAAAAACTATATAATGTTAAACATTTTGAGTACTGCTATGCTGGAGTTAGATATTAATACTAGTTGTAGCAATTTCACAGATGAGACATTTATGTTCTTTCACCAGTGCCTCAGTTTGTTTTATTACTGATAACATTTTGAAAGGTAGACATTCTTTGTTAGGCTATTTTACAGGATTTTATATTATACACAAATAAAAGAGCTGACTTCCTAAGTGTAAGGTAAGTGAGAGTTTATTTTGAAAGCCTCATAAGTGTTGTTTACAGTTTGATTTTTTTCCCCACAATCTCCAACAGATTCTATTGCCAGAAAGCCAAATGTCACCAGTCAAAGGAGAACAGATTGGTTTAAAAGAAAAACCTAATCTTCAAAAGGAAATTGCTAAGCCTATGAAATACAGCAAAAATTGTAACCAAGAGGACAAAACAAATAGTCAACTTGAGGTAAATAAAATGTCAAAATTTTTTATTTTTGTACTATTGTTATTTTGCTATTTTTTATAAATACTGTAAAATATATATTAAATAATTGGTCTGTAAAATCTTTTTTGTTGTTGTTGTTATCATTGGGGCTAGACCATCCCAAGCAAACTTTTTCAGATAAAAGATAAACAGAGATAAAGATACTGCAGTACGGGGGTCCGGCGGTGGCGCAATGGGTTAAGCGCACGTGGCACAAAGCGCAGGGACCGGCATAAGGATCCCTGTTCGAGCCCCTGGCTCCCCACCTGCAGGGGAGTCGCTTCACGGGCGGTGAAGCAGGTCTGCAGGTGTCTATCTCTCCCCCTCGCTCTGTCTTCCCCTCCTCTCTCCATTTCTCTCTGTCCTATCCAACAACAAAACAACGTCAACAATGGCAATAATAACCGCAACGAGGCTGCAACAACTAGGGCAACAAAAAGGGGGAAAAATGGCCTCCAGGAGCGGTGGATTCATGGTGCAGGCACCGAGCCCAGCAATAACCCTGGAGGAAAAAAAAAAAAAAAAAGATACTGCAGTACTCAAGTTTTCTTTATCATAGTGGATGGCCAGGCTCAAACTTTGGTCATGCCTATGACAAAACAAGTACACTATCCAAGTGCTGACCATCAAGGACATTTCCTTATATGTTCCCCTTACCTTTACAAAGCAAATAAACAAAACAGTGCTTTAAGATATGCACAGGGTATTACTGGGATCATACAAAATATGATACACACTTACTTGCACAATCCAAAATAGAGATAAATAGGAAAATACAACTTTTATGTTAACATTTGTCCTTTATCTTTTCATTTGTCAGTAATGTAGAATACAAATTTACAAAGGAATATTCTGTTTTATTTGCCTAAGAAAGATACTAGGTTTTGCTCCCCTTCACCTCCTCTTTTTTGCTTCATTGAGGACTTTCTTCTAGGTCTCATTCCATAGAAACATACCTCAGCCTCCATCTCTTGCTGTGAGAGTTAATTATTAGAGTTAATTATTAGCAGCCCTCTCTTTATTAATGATTACCCCCCTTTTTTTTACTTACACGTTAGCACTGCCTTACTGCCATTGAAATAAAATGTATATTTGCCGTAAAATTCTAACCTTTGAGACCTTTTTATACCATTTCTCTTAACTTCCTTCATGCACAAAATTTGATCTTTTAAAATACACCATTTTTCTTTAAAGTTCTACTTCTACATCACCACTTACTATTCTAATTTTTCCTTTTATATAATTAAGTCCTTTCTTGAAGTGTGACCTCAGATTCTTTATCTTTTGCTTCAAATGTGCATCTACCTTCCTGCCTCCATAATGGTACCATTGATAACGGGGTGATGTTCTTAATTTCAGCCTCCTTCCTCTATCTGGAGCCAACGTGGCACTGATTGATCTTTCCTAGTATCTCTCAGTCATTTTCTTATTCTCCCTACCATTATTCATTTTAGCACACTAGTGTTAATATAGTAGTGTTAGTACAAGTCTCATAATTGGTTTTTTAAATGTTTTTTTATTTTTTTATATTTATTTATTCCCTTTTGTTGCCGTTGTTTTATTGTTGTAGTAATTATTACTGATGTCATTGTTGTTGGATAGGACAGAGAGAAATGGAGAGAGGAAGGGAAGACAGAGGGAGAGAGAAAGATAGACACCCGCAGACCTGCTTCACACCTTGTGAAGCGACTCCCTTGAAGGTGGGGAGTCAGGCTCTAACCAGGATCCTTAAGTGGGTCCTCGCACTTTGCGCCACCTGCGCTTAACCTGCTGTGCTATACCGCCTGACTCCCCTCTTAACTGGTTTTTGATGCTATTGCTTCATCCCATGAGTATATCCTCTGTTACCTCACTGATTTTTCTGAATACCAGTATCTTTTAGCATTCTGCTCAGAAAGCTTTGTGACCTGTATTTATCCCATTGCATCTAAATTTTGATTCAATTAGGAGATATTCTATAATTTAATCATGTTCTGTTTAAAAATATTATCAACTTGAGTAAGATTGGTTGCTTTGCTGTATCTGTGTCATGTTTATTCCTTACTCTATACATCCATTCATGTTATTTTTTTACCCTTAATTGGACCTTAATTACATTTGCAAGTCATATGTTTTTATTTCTCCATTGAATTTTTTTCTGATTATTACAGGGTTTTTTTTAGTGTTTGCTTGTTTGTTTTACTAATTTCTGATCTTCAGGCAGCTTTAACTCTCATAGGTTCCTATATAAAGTTTTTCATAATTATATTTCTCTTGATTTACCTTTATCTTTACATTCTCTATTAAATTTCACATCCTGTTTCTGTTAGACAGCTAGGTCTTAAGAGTTGTTTTCTTTGTTTCAGTGTCACAATGAAAGTTCTTATAAAAATGCAAATTCCTAGATCTCTATACTCCACCTCAAGCCAGTTGAATCATTAACTCTGGGAAGTATCTTGAGCACACTGAAGTTTAAAAAACATTGCTGTTTTTTAGTATCTATTTCATTTTTATTAAGTATTAACTATTTCAAACATAATGGAGTAAGTAACTTTTCAGGTTTCATTCATTATATCACTAGGAAATATAATTTATTTCAGAATAATCAACCAACTGCTTCAGCAACTAATTTTCTGCTTAATCTTAGAATTTCTTTTGCCCCTCTTCCTCTTTGCCTATCCTCACAGTAGTGAATATGTAACTATTCACAATTCATCAAAATATACTTTTCCTGTAAGGAGAAAGTTTTTATAAATAGCTCTCCTGTTTGTTATCATGTACTCCTTTATATGGATGCCCTCAAAAACTCTTAAACCTTACAATCCCAGTCTCTGCAAATTCGCTACTATTGTTCTTGTTGATGACTTATGAATAAAGTTTGAAAATCAGAATTTCTGTCAAATTGCAGTCACTTTGGTCTTCATAGGATAATAGTATGCTTTTTTTTAGATGTGTGAAACTTTTGAACTTCTTTGCTTTATGAAAGAATCCAATAGCCAGTTTGCATAAGCATCTAAAATCATACATGTGAACTTGGTACAGAACTGTGAGCCTAAAGTATACAACTAATCAGGTATTTTTTAGGTAGTATATAAAGGTACTGTGTTTCATCTGTCTGGAATTCTGTAAATATTCTTTTAAAAATGTTAAGTATTTATTTTTGAAAGGGATGCAGAGAGAGACACAGAGAGAAACACCAGAGCACTACTCAGCTCTGGCTTATGGTGGTATGGGGGATTGAACCTGGGACTTTGGAGCCTCAGGCATGAGAGTCTTTTTTTGCATAATGCTATCTACCCCGCCCTGTAAATATTCTTTAGTATAAAATCTTTTACTTGTTTTGGCTACCTTTTCAATAGCAAACATTAGGATAAAGTCCTTCAAGTCAGTCCATCAGGAATTTTTGAATATCATGCTCATAAAATTCCAGGTATCTTCTGTATGTGGTCTATATAAATAGTTCTGAATAATATTGTAGGATACTTAATTTTAAGAGAATGTATGTTTATTCTGGTTGTTTCTCATGGTTTAAGATAATCACTCCTAGCAAAAGAAAAATGTCTGAAGCATCAATGATTGTTCCTGGTGCAGATAGATACACTGTGAGAAGTCCAATACTTTTAGTCAACACATGTAAGTTTTATAGTCCTTATAAAATATTTCTAATAAATACTATATTTTAAAACAGACATTTTAAAACTTATGGGAATTTTGGATATAATTTACCTGGAGGATAAATTGTGGATATAGAAGCTGATAATAAGTCTTATAATTGGTAGAAAGGTATAGTGGGTACTCGTGTAAATATTATTCAAATAAAATAAAAATAATTTAAAATATTAATATCTAGCATTTATAATTTGCTGTACTTTAAGCAGAAAGCAGCATATGACAGTATTTAAAAGATGAAATATTTAGTCTGCTTGAGCTTATTTTCTCATTCTTAGGAATGTACTTTGTTGAGATAATCCTCTAAGTGTAGAGTTAATTTTCTTACTGTAGAATGGGGTAAAGTTTTACATCATCATGTTACTTAAAGGATTAAATAAAAGTCATTCACATGAAATCTTGTGAAACGATTATATGTGCTGTACACATACTAAGAACTAAGTGAAAATAAAACTTTGTACTGTATACTGGTTGCTATAGTTATCTTAAATCTTTATGATGGTTTAATAATTATTGTTCCAAAAATTTAGTTGCATAAAGGGTAATTGCCTAATGTCCCACAGGCTTCTATAACTTAAAAGTCCAAAGTGAATTCCTTTTTCTACCCTCCCTGCCAGTTTGTCCTGCATTTTGTATATGGTAAACAATATCCATATCTGCTGCTGATCTAGAGTAGAAACCTAGAACTCCTCTAAAAAAAAATAATGAAAATATGGACATTTGAAAACACAACAAATTCAGCATTCCTTTGTTCTTTTTAGCAACACCACGAAGAAGAAGAATTAAGCCACCACTGCCAATGATGAGTTCTGCAGACAAACCTGATGTTTCTAAAACATTGGAAAATGCAGTGGATAATGCCATGTCAGTCAGATCTAGACCATCTAAAGGAACAAATCAAGGCAATAATATAGACAAAGTAACTTTGCTTTGAAAACATTTTTTAAAAATTTATCTAGTTTTAGAAATGTACATTTGAGCTAACTTCTTTTGCAAGTAGTGTGAGTACCTTAAACATTTCTTATTTTAAAGCTATCATTTATTCTTGGAAGTAATTCCTTCTGGCATATGATTCACCCACTCTTCTAACAAAATCTAGGTCTTATCTAGTCACTGTAGTGTTTTTTTGTTTGTTTGTTTTTAACATTGGGGTTAATGCTCGGTTTTGGTGTCAGCATGATGAATCCACTGTTCCTGGCAGTCATTTTTTTTTTCCTTTTTTCTTTCTTTTGCTGATAGAACAGAGAGAAATTGAGAGGGGAGGGGGACTTGGGAGGGGAAGAGAGAGAGATGCCTGCCTCACTGCTTCATTGCTTGTGAAGCTCCTTCACACCTGCAGGTTGGACCAGAAGCTTGAACCCAGGTCCTCACACATGACAATGTATATGATCAACTGGGTGTGCCACCTGGCACTGTAATCCTTACTTACACATTTGGTAGAAGAAATAGAGTAGCTGTGATCCTTTACTTTATTACACAAATCATTTTCTCTTTTGGAGAAGTTTCTGGTAAAGAAATGTAAGATGACAATGGATTTTGCCTTCAAGTATCTAAAAGTTTAACATAAGATTTAAAAAATAAGACCGTGTGTCTCAAAGGTACATATAGGATGCCATAGGAATCCAGTGAAAGGAAAGATGTTCAACTCTAGAGCTGGGTGGGAGATAATAAAGGTTAGGATGTATTCTTTATAAAGAGTTGAGTTTTAAAATGCCAGTAAAGACAAGTCAGATGAACATTAAAAGGGAAAGGTATTCATTCATTACAGGTAAGTGGTGAGACAGCAGGGAATGGATAAAAGAAAATTACTTGTTTTGATTAATAGTATGTAACCAGAGTTACTTGTAAGTTTATAATGAGGAAACCCTGATAGGCTTTGCATTCTCTGAAATGTGAGGATGGTGAGTTTTTTTTTACTTTAATTAATTTATTTATAAAATGTAAACACTGACAAGACCATAGGATAAAAGGGGTACATCTCCCACCACCAGAGCTCCATATCGAGGATGGTGAGTTTCTTATAGAAATATATTGAAAGAGACTTGGGCATGGCATTACTAAGGATTTGGTATAGCTACTGAGAGGTATTAGAGAGTACAAAGAATATATACAAAGTTTTAGGCAATGTTGAAGGCCTAATTTAAACTTAAGATTGAAATCTTTCATGACATTAGCTCAGAGATGTGTATTTTCCTGAAAAATTAGTGACCTTAGTGTTATAGTAAAAATGGATGAAGGGTATATTTAAAAAAAATGGCTGTGATAGATAAGGAATACAAGAGTTATATATTTCAGAAAAATAGTCAAAATCATGGTTGAAATTATGATATTATACATTATTTCTTAATGGGGAATATTATTAACATTGGGTTCTAAGTGACCTAGTTTAAATTGTTTTACGATGATGAAAGTCCAAGGCCTGCATTTACCTGCGCTTGGGAGAAGCCTTCTATCATTGAGACAACCAAAACCACATATGCCTATTTTCATACTTTTCCTCTCCTAATGAAGAGAACCACTGACTAGATTAACAAGGGAAGGCAGCTGAAAGAGTAAACTCATCTTAGACTAGAGGGTATATTTTTTCCTGATAGTAAAGGCATATTATTTGAGCTGGTTAAATGTATGTATGACTAAATAAAGTGGAATATTTCTTGCATAGAAGTTACCTACACAGTAGCCATAACTTTCCAAAACCATATAATGTTCCTAACTTCTTTTTTAAAAATTTTTAAATATTTATTCCCTTTTGTTGTCCTTGTTTTTTATTGTTGTAGTTATTATTGATGTCGTTGTTGTTGGATAGGACTGAGAGAAATGGAGAAAGGAGGGGAAGACAGAGAGGGGAGAGAGAAAGATAGACACCTGTAGACCTGCTTCACCACTTAGAAGCGATTCCCCTACAGATGGGGAGCCGGGGGCTCAAACCGGGATCCTTACACCGGTCCTTGCGCTTTGCGCCTCCTGCACTTAACCCGCTGCACTACCAACGGACTTCCCACTATGCAACTTTTAATAGCAAAGCAAATGAGTTTTAAAAATTGAAACTGTAGTAAGTTTTAATAGTTGTCATGGGGGCCAGGTGGCTGTATGTCAGGTATAGCATATGTGTTACAGTGCTGCAGGACATGGGTTTAAGCTCTTCATCTCCACCTGCATGGGGGAAGCTTAATGAGCAGTGAAGCAGTGCTACATCTTTCTCTTTTTATCCTTCCCTCCTTCTCTGTCTCTTCCTCCCTCCTCCTCTTGATTTCTCTATATCTATGCAATAAATATTAATTTTAAGTTGCTGACATAATTCCTTAATCCAAGTTCATTTTAGTGTGTCTCTTGTATTTCTAGCATATCAGAACTGCTCATATTGTAGAAACGGCTGAAAATAAGGATTCTGAATTTTCAAAACAAAGTTTTAGTAAGTAAATCTTGGTCTTAATTTCAAAATTATTTTTAGTATTATTTTAAAGCTATTTCTTTTTACTTTCCTATATCCCGCTGATATTCATTGATCTGAAAAAAATGTTTTATAATGAATATATTGAACTTTGTAGAAGGAAATTAGAGTTTTTAAGGAAAAGAATACAGTTTCAGTTCCAATAATTTTGCATCTGAGGTGGAAGATATGACTAATCAATACTTCTATATCTAGGTGAACATTGATTGAATTCTATAACAATTTACTTTACCCTGCCAATTGTAAAAAAATGAAGATATCACAATTTTTGTTTATTTAGATGAACTCCAAAATATTGTTTCTGAGTCCCAGGCCAAAGGAAAAACATATAAACCTGAGTAAGTATGAGAACATCACTCATTTATTATTTAATTTTTGTATGAATGAACAGATTTGAAGGAAAATTTCTTTATAGGCAAGGACTTATCTCATATGAAAGAAAGACTGTCTACAGTGTCATGCTGGCCATATACAGTGCAAGGTGTTGAACCCTAGGCCTAACACATACCAGTCTTTTGATCTGCCATAAGTCACCTAGCTGGTCACAGCTTTTATATTCTTATAGAACTGATTATGGTATCAGTCTTCTCAGGTATCATAATAGCCTAATAGGAAATAGTCTGTTTTTTATATCAGCCATAATTATTTTCAGATTGATAAATTTAAAATTATATTTTTTAAATAATAAGTTTGAATTGAAAATTTAATCTAGTAGAATAATAGGGCATATAACATATGGAAGATAGGTTTAGGTACTTGAAAATTAAAGCAATGTAGTCTACTTTTAATGGAATTAGTCTAATAAATCAATATTTTATTTCATTATGGCATAGAAATATTTTGTATTTGGCTATTAGTAAATTACTATAATAAATATTGACTGAAAAAAGTCAAGATTTATTTGAAAATTATAGGCAGATGTTTTATAAGATATAAACGCATTCATTTTCCAGACTACCTGCTGTTTCAGAAGGCATCCGTGGAAGTAAAATGCACTCCAAGTGGTCATGTTGGACACCTGTAACAAATATTAATCTCTGTAATAAAGGAGCAAATACTTCAACTGGAGATACTTTTAATGATGGTGAAACATATTTCTCTCCATATACAAAAATAGCCTATGGGGCTGGTTGGGGGTGCACCTGGTTGAGTAAGTGCCCATGTTATAAAAGTAGCCCAGGGAAATCACTATTTTCTGAAATGTGTAAGAATTACATTTATTTTTAATGAAAAATATTTTCAGTTTATTAATTTAATAAGGATTAGTCATTTTTCCTTTTAGATGTTATCAACAAAAAATTTACAAGACAGAAATCATCTTCTTCAATATCTGATAATTCTGAAGAAATAGAGAAAGCACAATGTACAAAAGAAATAATGAAGCCTAACCAAACAGATAAAGCAGAAGTTGAAGTTTACAATAGAAGCATTCAGCAACAACTAGATCATCCTAAACATTTGGAGCAGAAAGATACTGGAGATACCAAACAGAGTGATTGGCATATTGAATCTGAAACTACTTTTAAGTCAGTTCTCCTAAATAATACAGTTGAAGAATCTTTGATCTATAGGAAGAAATTCATATTGTCAAAAGATGTGAATACTGCTGTTTATGATAAAAGTCCTTCTAGAAAAAATAAAAAAAATCCTAGAAAATCAAGGAAAGGATTAACATCTGAGATTCATTCCTGGAATTTGAAACAAACAAAAAAGGTGAGCTTTCAGTGTACTTTTTCCTACATACTCTTAATATAGCTACTTAATCATTTAAGTGAAAAAAATTGATCAATTGTAAACAAACTTTTGTTAAACTTTTATTTGGAATTCAAGCTTATACTTCCAGGTTTGTGCTTTCTAGGCTCCTCACTTAACCTCTTCCTAGTCCCAATCCTAACAGAACATCTATACCTGCTGACACAAGCAGACATGCTGATAGTCTATAGAGTGAAGAAATTCTGCCTTCTCTGTCTTATAAAACTGTGTTTCATGATGCTTACTTTTCTTTTTACTAAAAGGTTATGTTGTGGAGTTGTTTTTTTTTAACTAAAATGTAATATGTATTATTAAACATATGTTTATACTTCCATGACCTAGTGGGGTTTTATAAATGATAGTAACATTCCTTGGATTGTTGTGTTAAGATTTGACAAGAAAGGAGATCACATAGAGTGAAAAAGACTACCTTTTCTGCAATGCCTGTCACTCCCCACTGGAGCCTCCACTTTGCTTTTAGATGTAGAACATCACCAGGATAGTGTTAGCCAGTTTGCACCATACTTTGAGACCAACAGCTTACTTTCATAATAGTTGCCATACATTTTTTTTTGTTGTTGTTGTTACATCTCTTAAGGTGTAGATTAAGAACATTTTAAGTAAATTTTTAAATCAATTTTTAAAATTATTTTTAATGACAGATACACAAAATGAAAGATATAAATAGAGGGCAACCAGAGCACTGCTCAGCTCTGTTTTTTGGTGGTGCTGGTGCTGGGGATTGAACTTGGGAATTTGGAGCCTTAGGCATGAGAGTCTTTTTTAAATTTTTTTTTAATATTTATTTTTTTTATTTATTCCCTTTTGTTGCCCTTGTTCTTTTATTGTTGTAGTTATTATTGTTGTTGTCGTTGTTGGATAGGACAGAGAGAAATGGAGAGAGGGAGGGGAAGACAGGAGGAGAGAAAGACACCTGCAGACCTGCTTCACCGCCTGTGAAGCGACTCCCCTGCAGGTGGGGAGCTGGGGTTCGAACCGGGATCCTTATGCCAGTCCTTGTGCTTTGCGCCACCTGCGCTTAGCCCGCTGCACTACAGCCCGACTCCCTAAAAAATTTTATTTATAAAAATGAAACACTGGAGCTGGGTGTTGGTGCACCTGGTTGAACACACATGTTACAGTGGTCAAGGACCCAGGTTCAAGCCCCCGGCCCCCACTTGTAGGGGGAATGTTTTACAGGTAGTGAAGCAGAGCTGCAGGTGCCTCTCTCCTTCTCTATCACCCCCTTCCCTCTTAATTTCTGGCTGTCTACCCAATAAATAAAGATAATAAAATTTTTTTTTAATGAAACAGTGACAGAAACTATAGGAAAAGAGCAGTACAACTCCACACATTTCCCACCATCAGAACTCTGTATCCCATCCCCTCCCCTAATAGTTTTCCTATTCTTTATCCTTCTGGGAGTATGGACCAAGAGACATTATGAGGTGCAGAAGGTGGAAGGTCTGGATTCTGTAATTGCTTCCCCGCTGAACATGGATGTTGCCAGGCTGATCCATACTCCCAGCCTGTCTCTCTTTCCCTAGTGGGGTGGGGCTCTGGAGAAGCAGAGCTCCAGGAAACATTGGTGGGGTTGTCTGTCTAGGGAAGTCTGGTTGGCATCATGCTAGCATCTGGAACCTGGTGGCTGAAAAGAGAGTTAACATAGAAAGCCAAAAAAGTTGTTGACTATGAACCTAAAGGCTGAAATAGTGCAGGTGAAGAGTTGGTGGGGTCTCTGTTTTATAGATAGCTAGTAGGCCTATTTTAGCTATATTCCAAAGGGCCTGTGGCTGTACTACTGTTCTTTTTTTTATTTTCCCTGAGCCTACAATCTGATATGCAGGTGGATCCAAGTTATTTTCTGGGGAGATGATATTATGCTGGAAAAAGGACCAGAAAGCTGGAGCAGGAAAGAGAGTAGCTCCCAAATATGGGAAAGATGTATAAATACTGTTGACTATAAACCCCATTGATTTGATCTGATCTGGGGTCTATATTCAGCTTAGGAGCCTATATGACCTTTGCATCCCTGTATATCTGAGCTCATATTCTGTGGTGATGAGTAGAAACAGTCCAAGCTGCCCCAATTTCAGGACCAGTCTTCCTCACGTGGAGGATAGAGTATGTTGTCTAGACTCCCTTTGGAGGATAGGACATTGTCTACCATTGTTGATCCACATTGAGAGCAAGGTCCTATGGGGCCCACAAAACGTGTTTTTTGTTGCCCACAAAGCTTCTATTGTGTTGTTCCTGATAAAGATGACCAGTAACAATAGTGCGAGGGATTTATTAGAGGTCTAGGCCCATCATGTCTGTTTGGGAATCTCAGGACTCCCTGAGTAGGGCCCCAGCTGGAGTGGCCTGATAGTAACTAAAGTGTCATTATCATTAAAATAAGGCATGAGAGTCTTTTGCATAACAATTATGATGTCTTCACAGACCTTTGATGACAGGAATGGTACTAATATGTACTCCTATTAACTTATAGTCTTATAAATCACTCTGCAGTCAATGTGAGGGAAAATGTAGACTGAAAATAATTTAAAACAATACTTCCTAATCAGGATACACTTCCACTTCTGATAGTGCAATCTGTATTTTACTACCCCTAAAGAAGATCCAGGCTTTATAGGTTTTCATTTATAATTACTTTCTTCCACAGAAATCATTGGGTAGCTAATGACTAGGTAGCTGAAGTTCTAGAATCAGTGAGAAATATTTGAATATTGGATTATCTCATGCACAGATAAATATTTAATAAATTATTTGGAAATTATATATAACTATATAATGTCTTTTTAAAATTTTATTAATTCATTTATTAATGAGACAGACAGGAGGAGAGAAAGAACCAGATATCACATATGCTGCCAGGGATTGAATTTAGGAACTCATGCTTAAGAATCCAATGTTTTATCCACTGCACCACCTCCCAGACCACTGGTTAGATATTGTTACAAATTTGTCTTGACCACTTTTATTTTTTGCTAGGCTGTAACTCACTTTTTGTCTAACATGACTTTTTTTCCCCTTTTCTCCCATTTTTTGACACTTCACTAAATTGACGGTTAAGCAAAATTTCCTCATGAATCCAAAATAATTTATGATATCATTATACTTCATATGTTAAATATTACTTAACAAGCTAATTCACATTAAGTGACAACAACATTACTAATTCACTAAAATTCATCATTGTGCTACACATGAGACTTTCTCCTGTATTTTAAGATACTGTATACAAATAACTTTCAATCACATACACTAAATTATTTTTAAAAAACTATTTACCTCCATGGTGATTGCTAGGGCTCCGTGCCTCCATAACTACTCCACCACACCAGAAACCTTTTTTTTCTTTTGTTAAAGGGTGAGATAGATACTTGCAGCAGCATTACACTGTACATGAAGGTTCCCTCTGTAGATGGGGGTCAGAAGGTTTGACCCTGATCCTGGCACTCAGTAACATATGCATTCTAACAGGTGCACCACCACCTAATCCCTATACTTTTTCTTTAACCATATCTTTTTTTAGTCATTTTATTCTTGATTCTTAGTACATTATTCATTTCTTTTTTTTAAATTTTTTTAATATTTATTTTATTTATTTATTCCCTTTTATTGCCCTTGTTGTTTTATTGTTGTAGTTATTATTGTTGTTGTTGTTGGATAGGACAGAGAGAAATGGAGAGAGGGAGGGGAAGACAGAGAGGAGGAGAGAAAGATAGACACCTGCAGACCTGCTTCACCGCCTGTGAAGCGACTCCCCTGCAGGTGGGGAGCCGGGGTTCGAACCGGAATCCTTATGCCGGTCCTTGCGCTTTGCGCCACCTGCGCTTAACCCGCTGCGCTACAGCCCGACTCCCTACATTATTCATTTCTTCTAGCTAGTTTTTATTGCTGATTCCATTAGGACTAGGAAAGAAAAGTTCTTTTTGACTGAGTATAATTCTATCCTTTTACTCTTATTTTAAGCTCTTTCTTCCTTTCTTTGACAAATTATAAGATAATACAGGTATAATTACATTACATTCCTACCAGCAGAGTTTTATGCCCTCACCCCCCTCTAGCAGAAACTACCATAGTTCTACCAAGATCATAGGTATGGGTTGACTATATATCTGTCATATCTATCTACCATTTTTATTCACTTCTATGGCTCTGCCTTCACTTTCTAAGTCACACCACCTATTACTACTTCAAACTGTTCCTTTTTCCTCTTCCCTCTTAGATAAGGAAAAAGTTCGTGATTCCTATTGGTGTTTCCAGATTCTCTTCCCTTTCAGTGATGGTATAAAAACAAAATTCCTGGTTACAACATTCTGGGTCACAATGGAATTAGGGTTCAGATCCCTCTGGTTGTCTTTCCCCAAAAACTTCCCCCACTGGGAGTATAGACCAAGTTCTTTTTGGGGTGCAGAAGAAAGAGTTTAGCTTCTGTAATTGCTTCTTTGCTGCACATGGATAATGGCCAGTTGAGCCATACCCCCAGCCTGTCTCTGTCCCTAGTAGGATTGGGCTCTGGAGAGGTGAAATTCTGGGACATGTCGGTAATGTTGGTGATCTGCCTTAGGGAGGTGAGGATGGAATCATAGTAACATTACTATAACTACCCTGGTGGGTAGTCACCCCTTTTGCCCAATAGCACAGAAATAGCCATCTCGTCTATGCTCTTTTTTAAATCAAGTTATTTTCAGAGATTCTCTTCAGTCTTAGTATTGTCACTGCCCATATCATTACAGAGGATTCTCTGTGTTCCATATGATATTCTTGTCTTTCTGCTCATTAGATTAATCCAGGGAAAAAAGAACCTCTCTAGTTCAATAGTAGAGATTTCACAGATTGCTCCTATTGTACCATTAGCTCTTAAATCATACACTGTTTCAGAAGAAGGTTGTTTTTGCAAGTGAACCCTTTCATTATTTTGGTAATCTCAAGAAGTAATAGCAAGTAACAAATCATTATTTTTATGCTATATTTTACCATAATTTTAAAAATTCATATTTCTGATACCAAGAACAAAATAAAACTAAAATCAAGAGAGCTAATATATTCAATAGTATAACTGGAATTCTAACTATATTGCCTAAATAATTTAGGTGACATTCTTTATTCATCAAGAAAAAAATCAAGAGCTTTTTAAAACACATTATTATTTACAGTTCTCCTATATTCCTTTATTCCCACTTCTGTTTCTCTTATCCTTAAAGTCCTATAGGGGGGCACCCAGTAGAATACAAACTTCCCCATGCTATAGTAACTGGGTTCAAGCACTGCCCTTCCAGGTGGGAACATCATACAGAGGGGAAGCTTCACAAGCAGTTGGGTGGTGGTGTGGTATCTCTTTTTTGCTTCCCCTGACATCTGAAAAGGAGATATACAAAAGTTTACTGGAATCGGTAGGATTGTGCAATTTATAAGTTATAGTATATATATATATATATATATATATATATATAAACATTTGTTAAAAGTTATGCACTGATATCGATAGATCCAAAAGACAGACATAAAAAATGCTCAAAAGTCATTGATAATCAAAGAAATATAAATAAAGATGAGATATCATTTATACCTGTGAGACTGTCATACCACTAGGGATACAGAACAAATATTGGAGAAGAAAAACAATCATTCCACACTGCTGATGGGAATGAACATTGGTTTAAAAATAGTTTGGAGTTTCCTTGGAATACTAAACATAACCTATGGCCAAGCAATTTCTCTCCTGTGGATTTATCCAAAGGGGAGAAAGTTGTCCAAAGAAATCTATGTACATGTGGTCCAGGAGATGGCATAGTGGATAAAGCATTGGACTCTCAAGCATGAGGTCCTGAGTTCAATCCCTGGCAGCACATGTACCAGAGTGATGTTTGGTTCTTTCTTTCTCCTTCTATATTTCTCATTAAAAATAAATAAAATCTTTTTTTTTAAAAAAAAGAAATCTATGTAAACCTATTTTCAGTGGCATGATTTTGTTGCCCAGACTGGAAGCATTCCAGATGCCCAGTGCCATATGAGTGGCTAAGAAAGTAGTGGTTGATACAGACAATCCAGAAACTTGATAGGCATTGCCATGGAGTAGCAGCTACCATATTGTTACTCTCACAACTAGTTATGGCAATGAAAAATAAACTGAAACTTCATCAAATCATAACTGGGAATTGTGAAAAAAAACTCAGTCACAAGTGGGTGCACCTGTGAGTTGCTCATAGGTGGAAAAGGGAAGCAGGAGAGATTCTCAGGACAGAAGTCATTCCTGCTGGCATCCTGCTGGCAGCTTTTGTTGTCTTGGTAGTTATGCAGAGGAGTACTTGTTAGACTATAAGGTGGTAGAGAATTTCTGGGTTATTAACATGTGATCTTGGGGGAATCAGGCTATTGAACTGCTCTCAGGGATTTACCAATATACTGCCTAAAATTTGGCTAAGAACTAAAGTGATAAACCTCCCAGGTTGCTTCAGTGGGCTTAAAATAAATCCAGTTTATTCCTTGAACACTCAAAAGAAATGGTTCTCCAACAGTATTAACTTCCAGAAGCAGTACAAACTAAAACATGAAAGCAAGGCCCATTTTGTCATGACAAGCAATAAATCAGTCCAGGCCATGCAGTAGAATCTCTTCTCCACATCCCATCCCACTAGAAAAGGACATACCCAATGACCAAGCAATTTCTCTCCTGTGAATTTATTGAAAGGAGAAGAAAATACCTATTTAAAGAGATCTATGTATACATATATTCAGCAGCATAATTTTTAATTGTCCAATTTCCCAAAATATATAAACACTATAGACACAGTGCCACCAACTAGCTCAGTGACAGAAATCATGGTAAATGTACAAGCTCAGAAACCAAACAGTGATGACCAAACTTACAAATTATCAAAGACAAAGATCTTGGAATGATAAGACAGAATTCAGAAAACTCATGATAAAGGCAATTCAAGAAATCAAACATTCAGACACAAATTCAAGAACTGAGATCTTTTCACCAAGGAATTACAAAGCACTGGGGGGGGGGGGTAAACAATCAGATATGGGGTATGAAGAACATTTTTCTTTTTTCACTTTAAGTGTGGGGGGCGGTTATTGCTTTAAAATGGGCACATCAGTATCCCATTACCCTTTTTATTTCCAACCCCTCTCTCCTTAGAGTCTCTCTTCAGACTTTGGCACGGCACTTTCTGCCAAGTCAGTATTTGGTTGTATTTTCATTTTCAGGTTTGTTAAGTTCCATACTTTGAATGTAGTTAAGGCTTGAAAGATTGTGGGGAAATGATATAATTAATCCTTAAATGGTTGATAAAATTTACCAATGAGTTTGCTGAGCCTTGTGCTTTCCATTTTGACACTCATTATTTTATAATTTCATTAATTAGAATATTTCTCAACAAGTTTTGATAAATGTTTTTCTACTTAGGGTAGCAAATTTGTAGGTATAGAGTCTTTGTGATATTCCTTTATAATTATTCTAATTTCTTTGTGATCTATAGTAATCCCTCATTTCTGATAGTAGTTTTTGTCCTCTTTTGTTTAGTTAATCTGACTGGAGGTTTGGCATTTGATGGTTTTAAAGAGCCAGTTTTTAGTTTGCTTCAGTTTTTTGTTTTTCCATTGATAATGCTTATATCTCTGCAGAATACTCTGCACAGTTTTGTTAAGAGCTTTATCCTGAATTGTTCTAATACTCTGCACAGTTTTGTTAAGAGCTTTATCCTGAATTGTTCTAATGCCTAATATCCAAATAAAACAGTAGCCAAATTTGTTCCCTTTCTTTTTAAATTTTTATTATATTTATTTATTTATTGGATAGAGACAGCCAGAAATCGAGAGGGAAGCGGTGATAAAGAAGGGAGAGAGAGAGAGCGAGAGAGAGAGAGAGAGAAAGGGAAGACCTGCCACACTGCTTCACCACTTGGAAAGCTTTTACCCTGCAGATGGGGACAGGGGGCTTACACCTGAGTACTTGATCATTGCAACATGTGCACTCAACCAGCACACCATCACCCGGCCCTGCTCTCTTTATTTCTTTGTAGTTATACATAAAGAATTCTTTAAAGGTCCTGGGGTTAGGCCTTGGGTTAAGTGCACATAGTACCAAGCACAAGAAGCCATGCAAGGATTCTGGTTTGAGCCCTTAAGCGATGAAGCAGATCTGCAGGTGTCTTTCCCCCATCTCCCCTTCCTCTCTCAATTTGTTTATGTCCTATCCAATAATAATAATAAAAAAGACGTCTAGGAACAGTGGACTTGTAGTGCTGCCACCAAGCCACTGTGATATAACCCTGAAAGCAAAAACAAACAAAAAAAAGCATCTTTTTAGTCTTCGCTTTCAAATTATGTTTTATCACGGAAATGATTTACAATACAGTTGTAATCACATGGCTATAGTTTCTCATCCTTCTGTGATAGATGTCTCCATATCAATCCTTTGCCAACTTCATTTATCTTTGAAAGTAAACTGATAGAATTCTTAAGTAATATACAAATCATTTCAGAGGGAAGAGCCTACAGGTAAAGGACTTACTGATGCAACAGAATCCTTGATAAACCAGATTAATAAGAGATACAAACCAGTGGATGATACAAAGTCTACAAGAAAATTAAAGGAGGCTTTGATTGATGGGTATGTTCTCAAATTTTAGATGTATTTCTAACAGATACACTTTTAAAAGATCAGTTTTAACTCTGCTAAAGTACTTATTTCTATGTAAATATTAGCTTTTAAGTTATATATGAAGCAAACTAAATCTTAGTCATTGTAATATCAAATTTCATTTCATAGCTTATCTAAAATGCCACATTGGTATAGCATACCATTTCAGAAATCTTTAGAACACAACAACCCTGGGTCCGTACTCCCAGAGGGATAGAGAATGGGAAAGCTATCAGGGAATGGAATGGGATATGGAGATTGGGTGGTGGGAATTGTGTGGAGTAGTACCCCTCCTATCCTATAGTTTTGTCAATGTCTCCTTTCTTAAATAAATTAAAATAATAATAAAAAGAACACAAGACATTTTAGGATTTTATTATTGAGCATAGTGTGTGTCAGTGGTAAAACCAGTAGAGTCACCAAGAACAAGGACCCAGGTGCAAGCCCTTAGTTCCCACATGCAGCAGGGAAGCTTCAAAAGTGGGGAGGGGCAAATACAAAGGAAGAGAGACAGAGACCTGCAGCACTGCTTCAAGTAGCTGTGCTACTTGTGCAGCTTCCCCTGCTGCAGGAGGGAACCTGGGGCTTAAACCTGGGTCCATGAGCATGGTAATGTATGTGTTCACTGGTTGCTTGACTGCCTGGCCCTGCCTGTTCTTCCATCATTTCTCTCTGTCTCTTATCATAATAAAGGAAAAGGGAGGGGAAAGGCCACCAGGATTGATAAAGTCATTGTGTAGGTTCTGAGACCCAGTGATAAACCTGGTGGTAAGAAAAAAAAATTAAAATATATTGCTTAATAAAATACAAAATAGTAAGTAGATGTCTTTGTAATTTTTAAAAAAATATTTAATTATGGTAGTGAGAGAAATAGGGAAAGAGATGGAGAAGTAGGGGAGGGAGGGAGAGAGAGAGACCTGCACTCTTCAATTCTTTTGTCCCCTTGTGGGGACCTGGTGTTTGAACTGAGGTCCTTGTGCATGGCAACCTGTGTGCTTAAGGAGTTGCACCCCATCTGGCCCTCATTTTTGTAATTTTTTAAGATTAAGGTTTTTTTTGTTGTTTAAAACATCACTTTATGAGTTTCAGGTTGTTAAGTCACTTTAAAATTTATTTTGACTTTATCTGGCATGAAGATGACTTCTCTTCAAGACATTCATTTTCCATTGATCATTACCATTTGCTAGTGATCCAACTTTGAATAAATAGTTTTAACTGCTGTTTACTACCAGTGTATTTACAAAAAAAATCCTAGTGTTATGTTTCAGTATATTTATATACTGAATATTTAGTGACACAACTATATTTTAAATGACATTTATGAAAAATGTTCTGATAATTACATTAAATTTTGATCAACCTTTTTTATAGTGATTTTCCAAACAAACCTGATCTGCAACTCAGTAAGGTACGTTTCATTTATTTAACCTATAGCAGTTTCACCAAATTCTGATATTTAACTGTTAACATTAATTTAGAATAGTATTAAGATGGTGTTAGCCTTGCTGAATAAATAACTGACAGATTTAGTGTCAAAATAGCTCCATAACATCTGTTTTTGTGTATGTGTGTGCCTTGTTGTTACAACTATGAATAATACTCTTAGATTTGATAACAGTTTGGTAATCTTCATCTCCTTTTTTTTTTTCTAATCCCATGTTTCCTAATAAAAGGTCCTTATGTCTTTTATTGAAAATATTTATCATTAGTTGTTTGGTTTTTTTTTTTTTTTTTTTTTTTGCCTCCAGGGTTATCTCTGAGATTCGGTGCTTACACTACGAATCCACTGCTCCTAGAGGCCATTTTTTCCATTTTTGTTGCCCTTGTTATTTTTATTGTTGCCATTTCTGTTGTTGTTGCTGGATAGAACAGAGAGAAATCCAGAAAGGGAGAGAAAGATAAGACACTTGCAGACCTGCTTCACCACTTATGAGGTGTGGGGAGCCAAGGTTCAAACTCAAATCCTTGCCAGGTCTTTGTGCTTTGCAAAATGTACGCTTAACCCACTGTGCAACCGCCTGCCCCCTATTAGTAAGTCTTAAAATATCATTTATCATTAATTTATTCATTTTTATTATATTCTATCTTTACTTAATTACTAGTTATCATCAACATTCATTTTATTCTACAATTTTCAGTTTGGAGTTTCACCTATAATGCCAGTTTAATTTTTTCAAATCACTTTATTGGTGGTAATGGTTTACAAGACAGCCATAAGACATAAGAAAAGTTTATATTTCCCAGTGGTAGCTGTCTAGGTAACTACTCCCATCACCAAATATAGACACCCTCATCCTCTCAAGTCTTCTTTCTGCTCCTTTAGAGTTTGTAGCTCTGCTGCACTAAACTATAGCTAGTCTGTTTTACCCTGTGTTTAAAAAAAATTTATTGGGGGCCAGGCAGTGGTACACCTAGTTAAATGCTCACATTACTGTGTGCAAAGACCCATGTTCAAGTCCCTGGTCCCCACCTACAAGGGGAAAGCTTTACGAGTGGTGAAGCAGGGTTGCAGGTGTCTCTCTGTCTCTTTCCTTCTATCTTCCCCTCCCCTCTCAATTTCTCTGTCTCTATCCAATAATAAATAAATAAAAATATTTCAAAAAAATATTGCCATCAGTGTTGCTGCTGTGGCTTAGTGCCTGTACTGTGAATTCACTGTTCCCAGTGGTTTCCTCCCCCCCAAACACACTTATTTTTTCTTATTAGGTAGGATAGAAAAAAATTAAGAGGGGAGGAAGACATAAACAGAGACCAGCTGACCAGCTTCAGAGCTCTTGAAGCTGTTCCTCAGCAGGTGGGGCATGGGCACTCCAATCCAGATCCTTTCACAAGTTAACATATGCTCTTAACTGGATGTGCCTCTACCTGGACCCCTTTTCCTTTAAATTACATCTATAGTTAAATCCATTTATAATGTTCTGATGAACAGCTTTTTTAAAAAAAATATTTTTAAACCACATAGCTTCCAATTGTGTGACACCTTTTTTTGTTCAAAATCCCTTTTTGGCCCATGTTGCTTACTGAGTTAATAGAAGATTTAAGCTACCTCTTATTTCCATTAAATGTCTTATTTCTTAATATTAGATTTACAAATATACCTTGTTGAGCTGAAACATAACTTGAGATTCACTGAAGTGTATTTCCTTAGTCCTCTTTTATCTTTGCTCTTTGGAAAGAACTTAAAACCATGTCAACTTTCTCATCATGGTTTCTCTTTGTCAAAACTTCACTTCTTTTTGCAATCATGCTTAAGAGTCTACATAAAAATAAGTTTTAAGAAAATGTTTTACAAGACTATATTTACTCAGAGCTACATTTTATTGTCTCCTTTTTATTGAAGTATATATTACTACACCCCTCCGTCTAACCTTCATTTCATTTATTGGACAGAGGGGAGATAAGGAACAAGTAGCACTGCTTTACTGCTTGTGAAGCTTTCCCCTTGCATGTGGGGACTAAAGCTTGAACTTGGGTCCTTGAGCACTGTAACATGTGCACTCAACCAGGTGTGCCACCACCCAGCTCCCTCCACTATAGTTCACTGTGCCTCCTGCCCCTTATCCCTTTAGCAACTCCAGATCTGACAGTAGAGATCAAGAGGCATTCAGAATTTTCATAATTTATTTATTTTCCTGTAGTTATAGTCTCCCTTTGCCTTCTAGATTTAATTGTTTTGTTTAGAATCATTTACCATGTATTACACTATACATTTACTCTTTTTTGTAGCCCTTTAACACCTTGATATCTTCTGTATACTGATTTCCATGCAATAGATAAATTAACCAAATGTATTTAAACACTGGTAAAACATTATATTGGAAATTAAAGCATAGATAAGTTAGCAGAATATTAATTGTGGGGTAAATGTTTTAGAATAATGCCAATAATTCATATAAAATACCCAAAAGAAGTAATAAAATTTAAAACACAACAAATGGATATATTTTTTGATATTTCTAAGTTAGTGAATATTCAACTTTTCATAATGTCACTAAATAAATGCTGACTAGAAATTATCTACTTGGAACCATCTTATGTGTATTTTTCCCTAAAAAATACTCCTCATCTGATACAATTTTGACTCATGAGATTTTATATTAACCTTAACCTCTCCCACGTTTATTAAAGTTTATTTAGGTTATTGAAGCAAATGAGAAGCCATGAGAAGTAGCATGTATATTTTGTGATACTAGCATAGAAGAAATTCAGTATGGCAGTTGGTGTATTGCACCAAAGTAAAAGATTCTAGGGTGGGGAGAAGGGTTCAGGTTCTGGGACATGATGGCAGAGGACAACCTAGAAGAGATTGAATTGTTATGTGGAAAACAAATGTTTACATGTACAAACTACTGTATTTCACTGTCAACTGTAAACCATTAATCCCCCCAATAAATAAAATAATAAATACAAAAAATTAAGTCTGTAAAATACTAGTGAGGTCATTTATCTATACACAGTATTGTCAGTAAACATTAAAGTTATAAGGATCTATTTTATTTACCATGTGTTTGATTATACTAGTAATCAGTTCAATTACATTGAATTATATTTTGAAAATACTGATATTCATTACTTTTATTGAATTTACATTAGAGAAAACATTACAAATGTAACTTTATATTAGTGGAAGCAAGTTGGGTTTTATGTGATTATCTTTTGTATTTAGGGAAAGGTTCAGAAAAAAAGTTACAGGCAGCTGAAAACTACTTTGGTTAATGTTACCTCAGAATGCCCACTGTAAGTAACTTTTATAAATATTAGTTCTATCACTATTTGAAGAAATAAATTTGTAGTATAATGAGTATTTATCTTCATTTTTACAGAGATGATGTTTATAATTTTAATGTGAATGGAGCTGATGAGCCTGTTATAAAACTTGGAGTAAGTTAGTAATCAATAGTGATTTTATATTTACCATGCCGTTTTTAGTTTGTTTTATTTCCATACTTTAAAATACTGTAAAGATGGGGCCGGGTGGTGACACACCTGGTTGAGCGCATGTATTACAATGCACAAGGACCCGGGTTTGAGCCCCCGGTCCCCACATGCAGGGGGAAGCTTTACGAGTGGTGAAGCAGGGTTGCAGGTTTCTCTCTCTCTTTCTCTCTCTCTCTGTTTATCACCCACATCCCTCTTGATTTCTGGCTGTCTCTATCCAATAAATAAAGATAATAAAACATTTTTAAAATACTGTAAAATATTTGTAAAATGAAATTTTTTAAGTAGCCAATCTGCATACATTTAATTTACTTTCAAATAATTTTTATTGATATACAGAGGAATGAATAACAGAGGCATGTAAGGATCCAAGCTACTTTCTTAAAAATTACTTACTTCATTGATGAAACAAATTTAAGATAATTCCTCTATATTTTATAGTTTTAGCTTTCTTAAGTAGTAATTTTGCTGTCTAAACTTATGATTACATGGAGTGAGAGAAGCTATTTCATTTTGTTTGCCTAACATTGACACTCACTTTTTAAATGTTTATTATTCACCATATAGATTCAGGAATTTCAAGCTACAGAAGCCTCCATGGATAATTCAGTTAAATTGTAGGTATATTTATAATTAGATGGGGGAAATTAAAATACTCCCTTCGTAGCTGATTTTCTCCCTTCGTAGCTGATTTTTTTTTTAAGAATATGAATCTAAAAGCTACTGACAGGATCCTTTCTTTCTTTCTTTTTAAATAATTCTATTACTTCAGGGTTTACTTCTTAAATATGTAGATCCCGAGAACTTTTCATACTAGTTTAGTTTGTCTTAGATGAAGGGACTTAATAGTCACTTATGGGAGTCTGGTTGTAGTGCAGCAGGTTAAGCGCAGGTGGAGCAAAGCGCAAGGACCTGCGTAAGAATCCCAGTTTGAGCCCCCAGCTCTCCACCTGCAGGGGAGTCGCTTCACAGGTGGTGAAGCAGGTCTGCAGGTGTCTTTCTTTCTCTCCCCCTCTCTGTCTTCCCCTCCTTTCTCTATTTTTCTATGACAACATCATTAACAACAACAATAAAAATAAGGCCAACAAAAGGGAAAATAAACACAAATATTTAAAAAATCATTTACTTTGGTTGTGCTAATTCATAATTAACTGATATAAGAGGGACTGACAACAGAATTACAGTAAGATATAAAACTAATGTTTAAATTTTAGGTTAAGTTCAAGGAGTCAAGATGAAATTGAACCTTCTGTCAAAACAAAAGATAAAAGAGTAAGTTATATTATCCCAATGTCTATTAAAAAATTTTGATAATTTCTAATACCAAAGATTGACAGAACTGGAAAATGAATATCTGTATTTTTTCTGTGATATTGTTTGTTTTCCAGCTATGATTTTTCTTATGGTGTTTAAGTGCTTTGTAATATCTAGTAGAATGTATAGTAACTTTTATTTCTTTGAAGTTAAATTATTTACTTAAAGATACAAGCTGATTTTTTAAAAACTTAACACAAAATGCTAATAACAAAATACAAATCCCTGATCTGGAATTTGAATGACTGTCTTGAATAGTTTATTACCAGGAGATTAGTATGATTTTATAATTTTACAATAAAGTTTTATGTGTTTTTATTTTTTTGTTAAAATTACTTTGAATGACATATAGTAAGGCATACTAATAGGATTTTTTTTATAGATTATAGCAAATGATAAAAAGAAAAATCTCTTTAGTGATAATGACACAGAATATAAGTATGATGACAGCAAGACTGATGTTAGCTGGCTAAGAGAACCAAAATCAAAACCACAGCTAATAGACTATAGCAGAAATAAAAAGAAGAAACATAATACTAGGAAATCAAGTAAGAGTTTACAAAATGCTTCTTTGGCTGTTTATTGCATTTTTGTATATATATAACATTTACAACTGCATGCCTTTATGTATAGTGAATAAAAGGAAGTACAATAGAATGTTACAGTTACTGGGGTCTTTATTTTGTTTTTAATAATGCAGTCTATGTACACAAAATAAGACTGTTTATTATCTTTCATTCACTATTATTTCTCTACTCATGACCCATAATTCTTCAGGTATTTAACTAATTAGGTAATATTTCTTAATAGCTTAACATCAATACAAACAGCTGAAAATTTAGTTTAATTCATATTTATATTAAGAGCATCAGATAAAATAACTAGTCTAGTGCAAGTCTGAGGCCTTTGGCTCTTGTAAAATATGAATGGAATTTGAGGGATAGTTTTAAGCAATATAAACAAGAAAGAAAGGTATAAATACCAGATGACTTTACTTACAAAAACTCTGGCAGGAGGGGAGGGAAGAACAACTTAATTTGGTTTGGGGAGTGTTGTGCAGATACTTATGACAGGGAGATAAATTGTGCTCATGTGATAACTATCTTGTACATCATTATTATATATATATATATATATATATATATGTGTGTGTGTGTATATATATAATAACTAGTAGTGACAGGTATGTGAAAGAATAGGATGGTTTATATGGAAAGAAACTTTGCCATGGGTTTAGAAATTATCTAATTAAAATTTTAAAAACAGATGAAAGAATGGCAGTGCACTTGGTTGAGCGCACATGCATCCAGCTTCAATCCCCTAGTCCCCACCTGCATGTGGGAGGAGTGTTACAGGTGTCCACCCCCCACCCCAATCTATTTCTGTCTCTAGTCAATAAATGAAAAAAACAGACATAAATCATATTCATGAGAAAGGAAAGATTATATCTAAGAGACAAATATGAAATAACAGTGAACTCAGGTAAGATAATATTAGAATATATTTTAGACTTGTGGGAAAAGGGTGAAATATCTTACTGGATGTAGCCATAGAGTCTGCACTTTGGAGCAGTGTAAAAGCCAAATTAAAATGTACGATTCAATTGTTTTCATGGAGCTTACATGGTGAGGAGTTGTAGGAAGACAGATTCTGGAGAGGCATATAAGAGTAAAATAGTATAATCAGTAACTACTTTCAATATTGAATTCTTCTGTAAACATGAGCTGGTTTGTTAGCAGGTGTAGAGGGTTGTTCTTCCAAAACTTTATTTCTTCCTTGGCTTTGATAATCCCTTTTCTTTTTCTTTAGAGACTATCTAGAAAAGATAAAGTTGTGGAGTAACAGAAATCATATAATAGATTGTCACTTCTGACCGGACACTATTTTATAAAGCTCATTACTCTGTTTCAAGATACATATCTGAAATAAAAGACTTTGAAAGAGCAAGAGAATAAACAGATTTCAGATAGTGATTACCTTTAGACAGAAGAAATGGAGGACTGTATATAAGAGTACACATAGAGTCACTGAATGTTAAATTTATAATATTTTTAAAACATACAAATTTATCTATTTAAATATTTAATGTCTGTTTTATTGATTTTCAGAATCATACTCAGAAAAAGGACAACCAACATCTAAAATGGTAAAAGTAGGATATTGAGTATTCCTTCAAAATTAGATTTTCTCATGTAGAAGTATTAATTTGCCAAGTTAGTCCAGCCTTTTCACAATAACTTACTTTCTGCCTGTTTGAATTATGTTGACCAATTTTAAGTATAGTTTGTTCCTATACCTGATCTGTCTCCCTGCCTCTAAAATGGTAGATATCAGGTGTCTCAAAACTTTAATGAGGATAAAGGTGATATATTTAAAATATCAAAATGTAAAGATAAAATACAAATCATTTAAAAAATACTGTACCTTGAGAAGTAGCTAACCAGATAGGAAATGCTTAGGCCCAAATGCCACTGGAGGAAGCTCTGCTGCTATAGAATCTAAATGAATTAGCATCCCAGAAACAGTGAAATCTGGCATGTCTGAAATCTCTACTCTTCAAATGTATATATGAATTTTCATTCCTACATATATTTTTTTGATGGGATGGGTGGTGTCACACCTGGTTGAGCACATATGTTACAGTGCACAAGGATCCAGGTTCGAATCCCTGGTCTTCATCTCCAGGGGGGGAAACTTCACAAGTGGTGAAGCAGTGCTGCAGGTGTACTCTCCCTCTCTATCACTCCTTCCTTCTCAATTTCTGGCTGTCTCTTATCAAATAAATAAAGTTAACAAGAAGAAATCAAAAATATTTTTTGAGTGCAGTGCCAATTTTAGTTTATCAAATATTAATCTAATAATAATCTTTTTTTTTCCTAAAGACACCCAACAAAAATATCACCAAAAAGGTAGATGAGACAGTTCCAGAGTGGAGAACCAGACTTCCACGAAGAACAACAAAGACAAAAAAAAATTATAAAGATCTCTCAAATTCAGAATCAGAGGATGAACAAGAATTTCCCCATTCAGTCAAAGAGAAATTGCTAGTAAAGGCAAGTAGTTACCATTTGAGATTAATGATTCTAAAAATGTATTAAATATGTTGAATGTATCTTGTCACTTTTCAAGATTTAACTTGTGAGAAAAATAATTCAAAGAATGGATCCTTAGGCAATATAATGCTAATCATTTTAATAAGTAGCATTAGTGTTGCAAGGTAAATGTCAACTTCAATAGAATTAACTACAAAAACCTTTGAATCAGAAGTATTGGATCTTTCTCTTAAATGCAAACTAAAGGTCTGGGGTTCCTCTCATACATTGCCTCAAATGTGCCTAGTCAGAACTCTTCTGCTATCTCTAGCCACCTGTGTTTGAAAGCTTCAAGGAAAAAGAAAAATCTCTAAAGGAGGACTCAGTCAAATGATGTAAGATGAATAGCAATATGCTGGATCTGTTTATCTCTGGGACAGTGCAGTATCTTAACAAAAATGTCTCTGGAATATTTTAACTTATACATCACATTCATTATAAAAGTTATTGGAACATGGAATGTTTCAGCTTATTTTTGTATGTGTATTACTAACCCCCTAAAAATTTTATTAGATAATCATTACAGAGGTATAGTTCCACACCGTGCTTACTACCAAAATTCTGTCATCCCCAAACCTCCCCCCAGTAATAACCACCATGGTTCTCATATTTGACTTGAGTCCTCCTTTGGAGATTTTTCTTTTTATTTTGAGTTTGGATTATAATTCCAAAGCACTGTGTACTTTTCTCTGTGTGTTCACTCCAGTGTTAATGACCATTATTTATTTGACTGGCCCCCCCAAAGCTCTATAAGATATGGAACTGTTTCTAATTGCATAAGAACACTTGCATTGTTTGGCATGCCTAAATTGCTCAAATTATATTTTCTTAAGGAACAATGACATAATATTTAAAAATTAATAAAATATTTTTCATGGTCTGAAGGTGCAATTAATTTTGATGAGAGAAATACATGTCTTTGGAAAAGTATGTGGTTGACAGAAGTGAAGAAAGTCTACATTAAATACTTTTACTTTGTTAACATGGATATTGAAGCATAAAACCCCAAAATATAGATAAAAAATATTTTCAAAAAAGACTTCAAGGAAGGAAACTATAGTATTAACATAGTGCCAGGTATTAAATATTTTATCTTAGTAAAATCTGTACCAAGGAAAAGGACTCTGGGGAAGTGGGTATGTGTATTGTAGGGATGGATGTCCTGGTACATAATGATGGAAAAGGATCTAAGCTGGGAGTTGAGAGTGTTTTGCAGATACCTATCATTGGCGAGATGGGAAATTGTACCCATATGTCAACAACTGTACTGTAAACCATTAACCCCCCTATTAAAAAATTTCATAACATATGACTAAATACTAATTACTGCAATTCAAATTTACAAATGAGAAAATTGAGACAGAGATGAATTCATTTGTCCAATGTTACACAGCAAGGAAGTGGTAAGACAAAAATTTGAATCTAAAGAGTGGTACAAAAGGTCTCTAAGGAGTATGCCATGCATACTTAAAATATTTTTTTTAATTTTATTTCCCCCCTTTTGTTGCCCTTGTTATCATTGTCATTATTATTGTTGTTATTGCTACTGTTGTTGTTGGATAGGACAGAGAGAAATCGAGAGAGGAGGGGAAGACAGAGAGGGGGAAGAGAAAGATAGACACCTGCAGACCTGCTTCACTGCCTATGAAGCGAACCCCCTGCAGGTGCGGAGCCAGGGGTTCAAACCGGGATGATTATGCCAGCCTTTGTGCTTCACGCCAGCCATGTGTGCTTAACTCTCTGCACCACCGCCGGCTCCCGATAATTTAAAATCTTCAAGCTCCTTTTCCCCCTGTTTGCATGGGGAAATAATAGCTTAATAAAATCCTGGAAGACTTTATTAAAGAGAGTACCCAAACAACACTTTGGCACATACACACTGCCAGAGACCAAACTCAAGACCTCATGGTTGAGAAAGTCTGCTTTATCTACTTGGCAGCTTACAGGATCTCAATAACTTCTTATTTTAATTCACTATATGAATAATCAGTCTTCTCAAACAACCTGTCTTTTCTTGTCTAAAAAAAACAAAGGTTACTGGGGAGGTTGTTCCATGGGTACACCAAAGGCCTTGAAAGTGTCAGGCTACAAGTTTCAATTCCCTGGACTGCATGTGCAATCAAAAGAAGTGTGCACTCTCTTTCTCATGAAGCTAATAATCTTAAAATTTTTTTCAACTAAAAGTTTCCTTATAGTCATTTGAAACATAAAAATATCCTTCTAAACTTATTTCTTCATTTACCCAGTATACACTAAGAATTTTAACAGTTAAATAACTGACTTCCAAATAAGACCAAAGATTTGTATTAGCAATCTTCCTCCAGAACAGGTCAGGTGTTCAGGAAGTATAGAAACTTTTATGATTTCCCCAAACTACTTATCAACTTCTTTGAAACTTCATTTTATGACTTCTACTCATATTGAGTCCCTTGTATGTAGTAATAGAAGACTTAATATTTCAGAATGACTTAAAAGTTGTCAATATATCTAGGAGGAGAGTATCCATTCCAGGAGCAACACTATGGAGCTGCCAAAGAAACAGAATACCTTATCTATTGAAACACAAAAGGAAGTATCAAAAGAATGGAAAAACACAACATTAGTAAAAGATACTTTAAGAGATAACAGCCTTGACTTATCTCCTATATCTTTATCTGGGAGTCCATCGTCTATAGAAGTAATGAGAAGTCAGTATCAATGTTATTAAATTTCTATGATAACTATGTTAACTTGTATTTTAAAGGTAATTTTGAAAAGTACTTTTTACTCTAAGTAGTAAAAACGCTTAGTTAATTCTGGGCATGGCTACATAGCAAAATGGTTATGCAAAGAGAACCTGAGGCTCCAAAGTCCCAGGTTCAATCCTCTGCACCACCATAAACCAGAGCTAATAGTATTCTGGTAAAAGAAAAAACTAATTAATGCTAGTGACTTGACTTTTGCTAAGTAAACTTGGAAGCAATATTACTATGTCTAAAGTTTATGTTAAGAAGTTAAAGACAAAATGCTTTAATATGGGAAATATTTTTGTGTATAATTATACACTTAAAGTGAAAGTTTAAATGTTTAACCTTAGTTTATATTTTAGCTCAAAATACAAGTAATGAGAATTTTTTTTACATTTCATTAAGAAATATCTCTAAGGAATATCATAGTCATTCTGTGGACCCAGCGTTGATTGTTTTCATAAACAATTAAAAATAATTGACAAGAAATATTCATACTCTTTAGAACCCTAGTATATCCTTTTCTAGTAAAATAGTTGAGCCTATACACTTTCACTTCCTTTCAAGAATATAACAATTCTTAGTGTCCATAGTTTCAGTTAAAACCCAAATTTAAATAAATTAGCACATGCCTCTTCTAAGGTAATTATTATTTGAATGTTTTCCTAATGCTCAAGATCACTGCACTGTCATTTCAGATGAACATGTATTTAAGAGATAGGTGCACGTATCCCAATTTGATAACTGAGTTTTTATTTAGCTTTATCCTAGTCATAATATTTTCAACTCCAGGAACTGGATCAGATTTCTCAAGCTATTTCAGCCAGCTGTGACCTCAGTACATTATTCTTGTATGATTTGAATATATTAAAGATAATACTTAAGTTAATATAGTGTAGCTCATTATATTGTGTTAGAAATTTTTGAGTTAATAATGGCTGAAACAAAATTTAACTTTAATATTTTTCAAAGTCTTATAAAATAATTTATATATTAAGTAAAACTTAGATTTGAGGACTTGGTAAATCTATTAGAACTTAGAGTAATAATGCTACTTCCATAGCAGACTTGACTGATAACAATTGCCATCTTTGTTTTTCATGGAACAACATAGGTATAGAAAAAGTAACAGAAATGAATTTTACTGAGGATTATGACCATAGAACAAAATCTTTATCACCTTGTCAAAAAACATCATCATGTGAATCCTTAAATAATAAATACGGAGTTGATGATCCAATAAAGTCACCCCAAAACACTGAGAAAAATGTACTTTGTACAAGAGAAAACTCACCAATGCTACAGGCATTGTCTTTGGTAAGAATATGCATCGTTTTTTCATTATCAAATAGATCAAATAAATTATTTACCTTTGAACTTAGTCAAATCCACATTACATACAGCCAGAAAGATAGCACATGATGGAATTTACATGTAAGAAATCCCAGTTTCTGTCCCAAGTATCACCATTTGCCAGACTTTAAGCAATTGTCTGGGGGGAAAATTACTGCAAATACTTGCCTATTTAAAAATTTTGGTTAAATGGGAATCATGAGAGGAGGAGCCTACTGTAAGTGCAATAGCTTCAATGAATCTAATCGGCCAAGAAACAGCACTACAAAAGAAAGAATGTAGTGGTTATGAGTCTTAATAAGAGTGGTATTAGGAATGACAACTACTTAATTGTCCCAGCATCATCACTCTTATTCCCCCAGTATATTCATTTCAGATTTCACTAAATCCAAACATCTGTAGCCTTTAGTTATCACATAAAAAGCAGATAATGTTATTAAAAACAGTATGACTAAAGGGTTTACTTTACTTTTGTCATTTTGAAGAGAGGGAGACACCTGAAGCACCCCAAGGCATGAAAATCATACAAAGTGAAAGGTAAACAGCATAGTCATTGAACTTTAATTAAACTGAGATGGTTCTTAATTAGATTAATGCCATGCTTATATACACATATCATTTCACTGTTACAGGTCACTTTTTCATTCAAATGAAGAGATAGATACCATAGCACCTCTCATGTGGTGCTGGGTCCTAAGCCTAGGTCAAGCGTATACCACTTATATATACCATTTTCAGTGAGCTACCTCTCCATCCCATCTATTTTTGTAATATTTTAAGGTATGTAGGGGGGTTTGAGCAAAAAGTAAAATTTTTAAGTTAATAAGGGCTTAAATAGTGAAAACACAGTAAACTACTGACTTACATATCTATAATTAGACTTTGTTTAAAGTACAGTAGTTTGTACATGTGTAATATTTCTCAGTTTTCCACATAACAGTTTGACCTCCTCTGCCATCATGTTCTAGGACCTGAAACACCCCCCCCCCGTGCGCGCGCACATACACACACACACACACACACCACCCCAGAGTCTCTTACTTTGGTGCAATACCCAGTCCAAGTTCTGCTTTGTGTTTTCTTATTTTTCAACTTTTTATATTATTATTAGTGATGTAATAATAGTTGACAAGATTATGAAATAAGAGGTGTACAGTTCATACAGGTCCCACCACCAGAGTGCCATATCCCATCCCTTCCACTAAGAGGTTCCCTAGTCTTTATCCCTCTGGAAGTATGGACCAAAGATCTTTATGGGGTATAGAAGGTCGGAAATCTGGCTTCTATAATTGCTTTACTGCTGGATATGGACATTGATAGGTCGATCCATACCCCCAGCCTGTTTCTACCTTTCCCTAGTGGGGTAGGGCTGTGGGGCTCCAGGACTCATTGGTGAGATCATCTGCCCAGGGAAGGTAAGTTGGAATCATAGTAGTATTTTTCAACTTCTGTCTAGAGATCATCTAATACTTATTCTATTTTTGGCTTATCTCACTTAACATGATTCCTTTAAGTTTCATCCAAGATGAGGTGAAGAAAGTCAAAACACCATTTTAATAGCTAAGTAGTACTTCAATACACACACACACACACAACTTTCTGTCATTCATCTGTTGTTGGAAACCTGGATTGCTTCCAGGTTTTGGCTATTACAAATTATGCTCCTATGAACCTAAGTATACACAAATCTTTTTGGATGGGTGTGTGGGTTCTTTAGGCTATATCCTCAGGAAAGGGTTTTAGGGAAGGCCCATTTCTAGCGTGAGCATTCTCCAGACTGCTCTCCACAGTGGTTGGACCAATTTTCATTCCCACAAGCAGTGCAGGAGGGTTGCTTTGTCCCCACAACCTCTCCGGCATTTGTTGCTGGTACCTTCTCTGATGTACACTTCACAGGAGTGAAGTGATATCTCATTATTATCTTTATTTGCATTTCTCTGACAATCAATGACTTGAAGCATTTTTTCATGTGTTTGTTGGCTTGTCAGGTCTCTTCTGTGGTGAATATTCTGTTCATATCCTGTCCACATTCTTGGGTGGGATCATTTGTTTTCCTGTTTCTGAGTTTGGTGAGCTCTTTCTTTATTAGCCTGTCCTTAAGGAATCTCTTTGTTTGGGTGGTGGTTTCTTTTGTTTTGCAGAAGCTTTTTAATTTGGTGTAGTCCCATTGGCTTATTTTGTTTGTCTCATTTGTAATTGGATTTGTATAACTAAAGATGTCTTTAAAATTTAGATGGAAAAAGAGTTCTGCCAGTATTTTCCTCTTAAGTATTTGATAGTTTATGGCCTAACATCCAAGTCCTTAATCTGGCTCAAATTCCAGGTTCAATCCCCTAGTAAAAAATAAGAAAATAAAAAAATAAATCAAGTCCTTGGTCCATTTAGAATTTACTTTTGTGTTTGGTGAAATATAGTGGTTCAGTTTCATTCTTTCACATGCTTCAGCCCAATTTTCCCAACACCATTTGTTAAAGAGACTCTCCTTCTCCCATTCCCAACTATAACAAAAAATTCAATGATCTAAAAATACAGAATTTTACAGGTTGTAGAGAACTGGGGTTTGATTTTAATCAAATGGATAGACATATACAGACTAAGTGGAGAATAAACAGTGACCTTAGGAAGGAAGGAAACTGAAAATAAATATACATTTGCATGAATTAGGAAAAAGACAAATTTGAGTGAAATATGAGATGGAGAATATGTGACTTAAAAACAAGAGTTTAGGGGCCAGGCAGTGGCGAACCTAGTTAAAGCACACACATTGCAGTGCACAAGGACCCAGCTTCAAGCCCCTGGTCCCTATATGCAGGGGAAAACTTTCACTAGTGGTAAAGCATGGCTGCAGGTGTCTATCTCTTAGTCTACCTCCCCTATCCCTCTCAATTTCTGTCTCTATCCAATGATAAGTAAATATATTTTTGAAAACAACATTAAAAATTTTTAGACTTTGTCTTATGTCTCCTTGAGTTCTGACTCAAAATCCCAATAAAGGATTTGATAAACAGTAATAAGAAAAAAGCTTTTGCTATAATTTAAGATTGAGGTTAATATAAGAGATTAGATTAATGCATAATAATGTTAAAGCTGAGAAGACTGTAGCAACAATAATCTAACAAAAATTAACATTTTCAATTTGCTAATGAACCTAAGTAAATACAGTAATTTTTTCTACTTTCTTACTTTAGGAAAATTCCTTACAATCTTCATCATCCATGTCTAGTGAAGGAGAAGAGAGAGTATGGTGTGGTATGCTCCGTGAAACTACTCATGTGTCAGGTGTGTACGCTACAGTCTTTTTAAGGTATTGAGATACTAATGTGAAATAATCTCATCTGAGAGAATTATGTCTATTAAATAATATTGAAGTTAGTTAATGTAAAAGTAAAAAGTAAACTGGATAATTAAATGTATATCTGTGTAGTATTCTATTATGTATATACATAAATTTCTTAATTATTAACCTGTCATTGGGCATCTGTGTAGTTTCCAATTTTGAGCTGCTAAAATGCACCAAATTAAGGAATTGGAGAGAGGTGGGTGGAAGTGGTATACAGACAGCAACCACAAAGAAATGAATGACTTACTCTATGTGTCAACAACTATCCTGAAAGCCATTATTTCCCCAATAAAGTGATTCGAAAAAAATTAACGTACAGTTGGCTAAGCAGTGGAGATAACTGAAATCAACATTTTTTAGTATAAAAAGCAAGATAATACTGGGTGTTTTGCTCAATATTGTAGCACTGTTATTTTTAACTATTCCTAAGGTCCATCACATCTTAATCGTAAACGAATGTACACAGAAGACAATCAAAGTGGTTCTGAAGTAGAATTGGAAGAGGAAGAAAGAGTAAACTTGCTTCCCAAAAGATTGTCTAAAACTGAAGATGCAGGTCTTCATGCTTACAAAAGTAGGTTGATCAAATCTGTCAAAATGAATTTTTCCCATTTTTGTGACTAGTAGTGAGTTACAAGATTGTAAGATTACAGAGTATAGTTCTAAATCACATCCACCATCAAAATTCTCTTGACTTCCCAAAGATAAAAACCATTGTGTTCACAGATTTTTATGAACAGTTTGCTTCTGTTTTGTTTTTCTTTTGCAAGTTCATAACTATTCATTCTCTGGATGTCACATATGAGTGAGAGCACCTAGTAGTTGTCTTATATCTTACTTCACTAAGCATGATCAACCTCCATTTCCAACCATTTTACCCCAAAGGACACAATATCATCTTTCTTGATTACAGAGTAGTATCTCATGGAGTTTATTTCCCATAACTTCTTTATCCAGTAACCTGTCAGTGGGTATTTTGGCTATTTTCATTCTTTGAATATTGTGAATAATGAATGCATCTATGAACATTAGAGTGCATTAGTTTGAAAGTGAGGAAGGATGCTTAAAACAAACTTTACGTCAGTACTGATATATTAAGGTTATTTTATCATCATAAATCTCATCATCTGGTAACACTGAGATTACTAACATGGAAGCAAATAAAAATCTGTTTTAAAATGATCTAAAATTAACCCATTTTGACATTAACACTTTTGCCATAATGCCCATACATAATCATTTTTGTTAATAAGAATATTTTAACTAAAAAATTTAAGAAGTCTGCATTTGATTTCATAATCAGATTATACTATTAGCCTCATAACAAGTAATGATAAAGTTGTAGTAATAACTTTTAACTTGAATTTGTTTTTTTAGTGTCTGAAAATATATCTACATTATCAAAAAAAAACATATGTACTCCTGAGGAAAAACAACAAAGTCAGATTTTTCAACTAGGAGAGAGAAATGAAAACTTCAGTACTAAATTCCAGAGGAGAATTGATGTGAGTTTTCATTTGTTTAATTCTAATTTATGGGACCAGGAAGATAGCTTAATGAGTAGAGTGCATGCCTTCCCCAACACAGGGAATCTGGTTCTGCACTGTCTATCTTGTATCTGAATGAAAAATCAGCCTGTGGGAGTATGGATCGACCTGTCAACGCCCATGTTCAGTGGGGAAGCAATTACAGAAGCCAGACCTTCAACTTTCTGCATCCCACAATGATCTTGGGTCCATACTCCCAGAGGGTTAAAGAATAGAAAAGCTATCAGTTGAGGGGATGGTATATGGAGGTCTGGTGGTGGGAACTGTGTGAAGCTGTACCCTTCTTATCCTATGGTTTTGTCAATGTTTCCTTTTTATAAATAAAAAATTTAAAAAAAATCAGCCTGGATACAGGATGGATCTTTAATAAGATTTTTATTCAATAATACAATAATATGAACATTGTATTAGATTTGACAGCTATTTTAATCCATCTACAACAAAGCACCCACTCATAAACCCAACTCTCATATCCTGATATAAAATAAGTGAAAAACTTTATTACCCGTAGTCTTTCCTTTTCTGTTGGTTCTTTGTCAATTTGTTGAACAGTTTTCATGCTTCTTCCTTTACACTTATTTTTATGAGAAATAAAGACAAGAGCAATAGCACTTATAGGGCAGTGCCATTGTGCATACACAAATGCTTTGAGGCATTTCCCTGGGGTGACTGTTACTAAAAGGAGTATAATACAGTTTAAAGGATGAACATCTGTAGTCAAAGCAATCTCAATTTACTGTTTACTTTTCCTTATGCCAGTATTTAAGAGAGTACCTTTATTTTCATGCTAACTGTATAGAAAAACACTTTTTTTTAATCATCTGCTGTATTTCTTGGCTTTATATTCTATTGAAGAGGAAAACAGAAAACTTAAGATTCTTTTTTTATTTGCATTATGAGAGTTAGTCTAAACAGAGATACTTTGGCTAATTTTTAGCACTTTTTTATAATATTGCAAATTATAGTGTAATTATGAAAAATATTTTCTATGGTTAAAAATGAGTGTTTTGGGAGTCAGGCAGTAGGGTAGCGAATTAAGCACATATGGCGCAAAACGCAAGGACTGGCATAAGGATCCCAGTTCGAGCCCCCGGCTTCCCACCTGCAGGGAAGTTGCTTCACAAGCAATGAAGCAGGTCTGCAGGTGTCTATCTTTCTTTTCCCCTCTCTATCTTCCCCTCCTCTCTCCATTTCTCTCTTTCCTATCCAACAACAACGACATCAATAACAACAAGAATAATAATTACAACAGCAAAACAAGGGCAACAAAATGGAATAAATAAATAAATATTAAAAGAATCTAAAGAAAAATATGAGCTGCAATGCCTACTGTGCATGGCATCAGCCAAGTGATCAGGTCAACATCAACAGCAACCTTGATCTAAGTTTAGAATAACACAAGATGTGGTCTGGGAGGTGGCGCAGTGGGTAAAGCATTGGACTCTCAGGCATGAGGTCCTGAGTTCAATCCCCAGCAGCACATGTACCAGAGTGATGTCTGGTTCTTTCATTTTCTCCTCCTATCTTTCTCATAAATAAATAAATAAATTCTTTAAATAAAAAAAAAGAATAGCAAAAAAAAAAGAATCTAAAGAAAAATGAGTATTTTGGAAAATGAGTATTTTGGGTGTTAGTTGGTATTTCATCTGGCTGAGGGTACATATTAATATGTGCAAGGACTGGGGTCTAGGCTACTGCCCCCCACCTGTGCGGGGAGCACTTCATGAGTAGCAAAGTAGGCATCTTTTCTATCTAATAAAAAAGAAGGAAAAATGGCTCCCTGGAGCAATAGATTTGTCAGGCAGGCACTGTGCCCCAGTGATACCCTGGTGGCAGTTAAGCCCTTGGTCCACACCTAACAAGGGCAAAGCTTCCTGAGTGGTGAAGCAGATCCCCTCTTTTTATTCTATCAGATTACATAAAAAATATTTTCATAAATAAGAATGTGTATGTTTCAGGTACGTCAGAAAATATTGGACTATTTTAGTAAGCAGTCTTGGAAAACAGCTCATCAACATCTGAAAAAAATGAATCATCAGATTCAGGATTATAGGTCTGTAGTAAAATTTTTTTATGAAAACTAGAATTATACATATTCTAAGTGCTTTTTAAGTTTTTAAATCTCACTTTTTTCATTGATAGGATGAAAAGACTTGATAAATTCCAATATGTCATCCTGGAGGAACTGGAGAAACTTGAAAAAGATACACAGTCTTTAAAAGATTTAGAGAAAGAATTTGTGGTTTGTAATTTTAAAGTTTAATTTAAAAAAATTCAAAAGTGGTACACTCAGGAAAATTCCATTAATTATCTTCCTTTAGAGCTACCATACAGGAAATAAGCTAAGTTCACTTTCAGTCATTTTAAAATCTCAAAGATTGTGTGACATCTGAAATCTTAGCAGATAGTCAATAAGTTGTTTAATCACATTCTGTATAGAAAACTAAGTTTTGCATTTTAAAATTTAGGATGTTTGGGGAAGGATACTTCACAAGTTCACAGCCTATCAGAAAAGTGAACATCAGCGGTGAGTAAGACTAGAAAAAAGTTACATGTTAATTATAACTATATGTACTATAGTGATTTGGCTTGAATGGTAAAGTACAGAGGCAATTAACTCACCTTTCTTGTTAGACTTCGCGTTTTGAAAGCTTCTTTGGACCAAAATGTTTTCCCCAACACTGATTATGAAGAAACTATTTGCACATCTGAGGTATGAATTTTATATGTTTATAATCTGATATTTTCTGATCTTACTTATGTAAAAGTTTCATGGGAACATGTATTTATTTTTAGATGAATTTGCTAAAAGAAGACATGAAAATGCTGCAAGACAAACTTCTTAAGGAAATGGTCAGTCAAATACTTTAGACTTAAAATTGAAAAAAAATTGCTTTGTTATTGCTTAATGGGGAGTTTTTAGCCTAAAGAATTTTAGTTCTTAAAATGTGATAACTAAACTTTTATTCCATTGGGTATCTAAAAAGTCACGATGTGTTTTTATGTGCAAAAATGTTGCTACTTTTACAACAAGCTAGTAATTTAAAAATTAACTGGAAGAATGCATTATTTGTCCTGTATCTAAGCACTGCAGGCAGCAGTCTTCTGAAACATCTCTTTCAGGACAACTACTCAGAAATTATGTCTACAAAATTTGTTGACTTTTCAACGGTCTATCAGAACAGCAGCTATATCCTGGGGAAAAGTATGCCAGGAAGGGTTGAAAAGACACTGCTTTTGTGAACATGGCATTGGTCTTTGCTCAAATGTGATAAACTTGTGCTGGAAGATGATTTATGCATAAATAACTTAAAGATAGTAAGCATTTAATGTATACTTCAGGATTAACCATTATATATAATATAATACTCCCTAAATTTTAATAGGAACTCGATATGCTGAAATAGAGGATCAGGCTACCGTAGTTATGCTAGTATATCTTAAAGAAAATTTGCTTGACCCTTGTATCTAGATTATATATAGATTTAATATTTGAAGGAAGAAAGAAACTATAAAGTTTATTGATTTGGAATCTAAAAGACAGTAGTAAGTCGGGGCCAGGTGGTAGGTAGTGCAGTGGGTTAAGTGCACATGGCACAAGGACCCCCACTCTATTCAAGTCCCCCACCTGCAGGGGGGGTCAATTCACAAGTGGTGAAGCAGGTTTGCAGATGTCTGTCGTTCTCCCCATCTTACCAAACAACAACAAGGGCAACAAAAATGGGGGAAATGGTCTTCAGGAGCAGTTAATTCCTAGTGCAAGCATGGAGCCCAGCAATAACCCTGGAGGCAGAAAAAAAAAAAAAAGAAAGTCTTGCCTTAATTATGTAAAATAGCAGTTCTGTAGACAGCCTAAGAACTTGGGTAGAATGAACACTGATATACTTTAATTATCTTCATAAAAGTTATTACTTTAAATCTTTTTTTTCTTCACCATAGCAAGAAGAGGATCTTCTAACTGTACGAAGAGGATTGATGTCATTGTTCATGACTCAGGAAAGAAATTTGTGTGCTATATAGCTGTTAGAATGTATTTTACCCAGTTGTTTTTATATATAACTTAAATGTGGCAGTATTCGGAATCTGAGAATTAAAAATGATAAATTATGACCTAGTTTCAAGTCTCAAAGATTTCCTCTATATTACACTTTTTGTCTTCACAGAGGAAATTTTAGAAAAGCAAATAGTAAAAGGAATTGATTTACTTACATTATTACATTGTTATCTATACTCTTTTATGTATTTTAAATGAAGTTTAGTCTAAAGTATTAACTTTCACTACCAGTGCAGGTTTTTTTTTTCTTGGTTTTGAACAATAAGACATACAGGCTAAATCTGGCCTGCTCCCTGGTTTTTCAAATAAAGTTTTATTGAAACACAAGCATGGACATATGTTTATAGATTTCTTTTTTTGCTGCAGGAGAGTGAAGCAAACTGTAATAACAGTGCAGAATATATTTTAGCCATAAAAATGTAACCTTGGGAAAAAAATGTGTGATCTTAAATGTTTTTCTGTAACTGTTAGAATACATGCATGAAACGGAGAGTGAAATGCTTTGGTGTCTCTCCCTCTCTTACTGATTAGACTGGAGATAATATAGATCCCAGGATAGTGGCCCTAGTTTCAGTTCCTAGAACTGAATTTTTTTTTTTTTTTTTTTTGCTGGAGAGTATGTTTTCAGTTATGGTTTCATTGTATTAGAATAGCCTAAAATAGTTATTACATTGTATAAACATTTTAATCCTAGGTAGTAGTCTTAGGTCATTTTGTCATAATTGAAGCTTCACTGCATTGGTCATACTTTTTTTGACACAGAGAGAAAGACACTGAAGCTTCCTTTAGGCTCAAACCTGGGTTACATGAAAAGTATATTTTAATAAAATTCAAATAAATGCTATGTTACTAGGATAAATACTACTAGTTATGTTTTAGAGGTCATTATTTGAACACTGAAGGAAACAAATATTTTTCTCCAGCTAGACTTTTAAATCACCTTAAATTTGGATATAATTTGATTCTCTAGCCTTTTAAAGTATATCCAGATAAAAGAGTGAAGTTTATTAAGAGCATAGAACAGAATGCAATTAAAAGTTCTTTGAAAAGATCAAGAAAATTCATAAATTGTTATAATAAAATGATACCACAATTTATAAAATCATGTATATGGGGAGTTGGGTGGTAGCGCAGTGAGTTAGGCACAGGTGGTGCAAAGCACGAGGACCAGCCTAAGGATCCTGGTTCTAGCCCCCGGCTCCTCACCTGCAGGGGAGTTGCTTCACAGGCTGTGAATCAGGTCTGCAGGTGTCTATCTTTCTCTCTCTCTCTGTCTTCACCTCCTCTCTCCATTTCTCTGTCCTATCTAACAATGACAACATCAATAACAACAATAATAACTACAACAACAATAAAAAGACAACAAGGGCAACAAGAGAAAATAAATAAAAAAATAAAAATAAGTCATGAACATGGGGGTTGGGTGGAAATGCACATAGTACAAAATGCAAGGCCCTGTGCAAGGATCCGGCTTTGAGTCCTCAGCTCCCCACCTGACAGGTTGCTTCACAAGCAGCGAAGCAGATCATCAGGTGTCTATCTTTCTCCCTCTCTATGTTACCATCCCCTCTCAGTTTCTCTGTTTTATCAAAACATTTTTTAAAAAATTAAAAAAATGGTTGTAGGGGCAGTGGATTCATAGTGCAGACACAGCCCAAGCAATAACTCTGGAGGCATATACATATATATGTATATATATATATATATTCAAGAACATTACTACTGATCTTCCATAGATAAGAGAATTCTAGAAACAACTACATGCCAATTGTAAAGAATATATTAAATTGCTATCAAAGCCAGGTAAAGACATCATAAACATATTAAAGACTAATATTCCTTATGAATGTAAATTAAAAACAATGATTGAAATACTATGCAATTAAAATCAGTATATTAAAAGCATGCTAGGTTCTCCTCTCCCTGGTCAACTAGGAACATGTAAGGAGACCACCTGGGACGGCAACAAGACAGGACTAGAATGACCAAAAAACCACCAAATGACCAAGAAACCACCAAATCACCGGTAAGAGCAAACATGTGGCTCATGGACAAAGAGGAGTCTAAGGAGAGATAACCAGGGCAAAAGCCCTTATCTACTCTGGAGCAGCTGGTAACAGTCTGGCAGTTTACCTGTTGAGGCACCACCTCCAGTCTGTTTTACTAACAAAAAGACTGCTGAAGGGAGGAGAGGACTCCCCTAAGGCTTACCAATTACATCACTATTGCACCCTCAGAGGCTGGAACAACAGCCAGAAGGCCCTGTGCTGACATTGGGAAGAGAACTGGCCAGAAACTGAGGAGAAGATCTATATCTTGGTGATCTAGAGGTGGAGCTGTATAATGAGAATCTATCCACACTGTTCTCCTGATGAATTGGGGAGACATGGTATATAACTACCACAGAACCCACAGAGTTTAAATGGGACTTGTTTGGAAACTCGCAGGGCCAAGTACTTTCAGCTTCGCTCTGACTGCTGCAAGAGCAGCTGAATTGAGCCCAGTGCTTTGGATCCTCAGAGTGTGGAAATCTCTGCATAACCACTGTGTTATCTCTACCTCTACCCTGATTTCTTTCTTAGTCAGGAGTGAGTGATTAAGCTAAGAAGCCTACTTATAGTTAAAAAGCCCTCAGGCTCCCGTAGCCTATAGGGAAGAAAAAGAACAAAAGAGGTTTTATCAGCCACTGTGCTTCAACTCAGAGATTGAGATAATATTGAAACAACTGTTAATTTTCACAACTGTGAAGTCTTTAAGTACTTTACACTATAGGTGAGCTATCTGCTGGTCCTTTTCAATCTAGTAAATTATATTGAAATATTACATGTTTTTACTTCATTCACACTGTAACAAGCCTCCTTTTCTGGCCACTTTTAGTTCTGGAAATAATGGACAATCAAGATACCTAGCCCTATACAGGCAGTAGGACTTATACCAAAAATTAAAAATTGTTCAATATCTTCATATTGACACTAATAAATAACATTGTTGGGGAGTCTTCTTTGAGAAACTACTATTTAGAGATCTGAAAGATAAGAGTTCCCAGAAAAGGGAAATTATAAAAACAAAGACTTTAGGAATAAATTTGTCTGGCTGAGTGGTGGTGCAGATGGTAGAGTGTACGTATTGCCATGTACTAGGACCCAGATTCATGAGGGAGGGGCTTCATGAGTGGTGGGGGAATGATGAAGGTATATCTTTTTCTCCCATTTTATCATAAAAGAATAATAAGAAAGTGACCACCCAGGATGATGAAATATTTTTTTTATTTATAAAAAGGAAAAACTGACTAGATCCATAAGATAAGAAGGGGTATAACTCCACACAGTTCCCACCACCAGAACTCCATATTCCATTCCCCTTCTGATATCCTATTCTTTAACCTTCTGGGAGTATGGACCCAAGGTCACTGTGGGATGCAGAAGGTGGAAGGTCTGCCTTCTGTAATTGCTTCCCTGCTAAACATGGGCATTGACAGGTGGATCCATACTCCCAGCTTGCCTCACTCTTTCTCTAGTGGGGCAGGGTTTTGGGGAATCGGAGCTCTAGGACACATTGGTGGGTTGTCTGTCCAGGGAAGTCTGTTTGGCATCATGCCAGCATCTGGAACCTGGTGGCTGAAAAAGAGTTAACATACAAAGCCAAACAAATTTATATGGTTTGATTAATAGAACTTTAATGTATAATCTAAATATCTTCCACCATTTAATAAGATATTTTTGTTTTGATGTTTCCTTTTGCTAAATAGAAGCTTTTAGTGTGATACAGTCCCATTGATTTTTTTTTTCCTTTTTATCTTTCTTGCTGTTGAGTCTCAAGTCTCCAAAGACACTTTTGAAGCAGACATTGTGGAAAATTCTGCTATTTTTTTTTCTGTATTTCTATGTTTTCTGGTTTATTATCCAAGCTTTTGTTTTCCACTTTGAGTTTTGTGCAATACGACACGTGGTGGTCCTATGTCTTAAGTCAATATTCCCAGCAACATTTACTGAAAAAGACTCTTCTCCATTTAATATTTTGGGTTCCCTGGGCATAAAACTGTCCATAGATGTGAGGGCATACTTCTGGGCTCCCAGTTCTATTCCATTAATCTGGGTATCTGTTTTGTTTTAGTACAAGCAGCTTTGATTATTATAGCCCTGTAAAATTTTAGAAGGCAAAAAGTGTTATGCCTTTATTCTCTGCCCCTTTTTAAATTAATAAGAGTCTGGAAAAGAAGCAATACAGTTATAAGTGTTGTGCATAGTGTTCCCATGTGATGCTGAGGGCTCAAACCCAGTTATTTTAATTTTTTAATTTTCTTTTATATTTTTATATTACAGAACTACATGTCAACAGGGGTTTGAATCCACACCATTCCCACCACCAGAGTTTTGAATATTCATTTTCCCCACTGCAATTTACTACAGTTCCCCTAAAGTCAAACCCAGGTATTTGTACATGATAAAAGTGGTATAGTACATAGACTACCAATCTTTGTACCAATGAGCATTGCTACTTATACAACTCTACCACTCCTAGGTCTCTATCTCTCTCTCTCTCTGTGTGTGTGTGTGTGTGTGTGTGTGTGTTTATAGGGTGAGAGACAGAGAAAAGTAAAGGGATATAGAAAGAGGCCAGACGCAGCACCATTCTATCACCCATGAAAGCTCTCTATGATGAGTCAGCTTTCACTCCCAAATAATTTTTTTTAAGATAGGGACAGAGAGAAGAGAGATAACAAGGTAAAGAGAGTAAACGTGACCACAGCACTAAAGCTTCCTTTATTGATTGCAGTGGTGGCTGGGCTCAACTATGGGTCACACACATGGAAAGCAGCACACTATCCAATCAAGCTATTTTGCCAATCACTAAATAATTTATTTTGAATGGTTAGTCTGAGGTTCATTTTTTAAAAAAAACATACCAAGTTCCAAAATCTACTGAAATATTCTAAAACCTAGAGGAAAATAATTCACTTTTTAAAGCATAGGTATGTTAAATAAGATTTGTATGTTGTGCTAACATGAATCTCTGATATAATCTCAGATTATGCTGCGATAACAATGATTTTAAGTAAAAGGAAGTTGGAGTAGTGAGTTCTTCATACTAACGAAATACTTGCCTTTTGTATCAGTATGACCTTTTATTATACACCTAGCTAGGTATACATTTTATACAAGCCAAATGAATTTATAAGGAGTGCTGAAATCTGAAACATTTGGGGTTAAAAATTGTAAGCTTATTTAGAAAGAATTTAGTTGAGTTCTGTGTGACTCATTTTAACACTTCCTATCTGTATATGTATTTATAGATAAGGAGTTGACCAACTTTCTTTTTTTAAATTTTTAAAAAATATTTATTTTCCCTTTTGTTGCCCTTGTTTTATTGTTGTAGTTATTGTTGTTATTGATGTCATTGTAGTTGGATAGGACAGAGAGAAATGGAGAGAGGAGGGGAAGACAGAGACGAGGAGTGAAAGATAGACACCTACAGACCTGCTTCACCACCTGTGAAGCGACTTCTCTGCAGGTGGGGAGCCGGGGGCTCGAACCAGAATCCTTATGCCAGTCCTTGTGCTTTGTGCCACGTGTGCTTAACCCGCTGCGCTACCGCCCGACTCCCCTGACCAACTTTCTTAAAAGTCTTACAGTAAATGTTTTAAGTCTTATGGGCTAAAAGATAAATTTGAGGCTACCATATAAACATTTGCATACACATGCCAAATATAAACTATTAAAAATGTGATATGTGCTCTATAGGTGCTCCACTACCACCCAGGCCCTATGAAATACGAAAGAGTCATCTTTACCTTGCAGGCATCAAGAGGCAGGAAAGGATCGACTTGGTCTGTGGGCTGTAGTGTGCAGTGCCTCTAGTTCAGAAGAAAAAAAATCAAAAGATCAGATCTCTGTTTTTTATTGCAAAAATGTGTTCTTCAAGTATCTAATAGAAACTGACAAATCAAATTTACATTATCAGACTAGTGATCTTGTAATACAGCTAAATGTCCTCAATATTTTTCTATTTCAAACATGTAAAAATCATTCTAGTTAATGAACTACATTTCTTACCTGTATTGCAATTTAACACCATTATTAGGGTAGGTTTACCAAGTCAAATTGAGGTGGAAAGTGGTAACTGCTTCAGAAGACAAGGAAAAGGACATGGGGAAAGTTGCAGTATTAGTATAACCAGGCAGAAACAAATACTCAGTAGACATTACTGCAGAAAACTAATTCCACCAGATCCGGTTATCATGAATTTCAAAAGATTTTGAGTGGGTAGGAGACAGTAGTTTTCCCGTAGCACTTAATTCCACGTTGCACTGGCAGTCTAGTCACAAATTCTACCATCTCTGAACTCAGACTCAAGAATGATGCTCCACAGTTCAAATAGGTCATTCTTGAGACACTCATCACCACCATTTATAAACAACCCAGGCAGTTGTAGATAATACATGCCTATTTCTCATTTTGAACATTTTTATTCATTTTAGCTAAAGAGAGATATTAAAAGGAGAGGGAAGATAGAGGAAAAGAGAGACACTGCTTCAGCGCTTATGAAGCTTGCTCCCTGCAGGTTGGGACCAGAGTCTTGACCTGGGCCCTTACACACAATAATGTGTGTGCTTAACAGGGTGCACCACGACCTGGATCCTTCATGCTTATTTCTAAAGTCCCTTAACATATCTACATAAAATCTGAAATAAGTGGGTTGGTGAAAATGTTTATGTTGATACCATGCTACATTGCCATGTGAGTGGTATAGCTTCTAGCCAGGCCCCCATTACATTGAAGGAAGAGACAGTAAAAGAGACCACAGCATTCAATGCTTCCTTGCACACTAAGCAAATCAATGAGTGAAGAGAAAATAAAGATGTTGAAAAAAAAAAAAAAACCTGGAGTGTTAGTCCTATACCAAGTAGTTGTATAGGTGATTTGTAGAGATAGCTGGGTAGTGAGTATCAGTCCGTTAGGGCATTTACATTTACTACAATATTTCCAGAATGTGTATTTTCTAAAAAAGACAACTTACTACATTTAGAAAGTAATGTGATCTGGGAGGTGAACAGTTTACAAAGTGTTGGACTCAACCGTTAAATTCTGATTTGATCCCCAGTGTCACATATGTCAGAGTGGTGTTCTAGTTATATCTCTCTCCCTTTCTCATTAATAAATCTTTAAGGGAATGTGATTATGGTTATATAGCAGGTTTTCAACTTTTAAGATTAACATGTAAACTTCAGATTTTTCTACCAAATTGTCAAGATTGTTTTAAATTTTCTTGTTCACACTAAGATTAGCTTTTATTAAACTTAAAGTTGTCTGTTACTCTATAAACAGAAAATATAACTGGTAGCTTTCCAATTTTATGTATTTACTGCCTCCAGGCTTATTGTGGGGGTGCAGTGCCAATACTATGAACCGAACACTCCTGGTGGCCACTTTTTCATTTTTATTTTCATTTTGTGGTAGGAGAGAAATTGAGAGGGTAAGGGGGAAATAGAAAAACACCTACAGACCTGCTTCACCACTTGTGAAGCATTCCAGCTGTGGGGACTCGGGAGTTTAGAACCCGGGCCCTTGTGTGGGTCCTTGCACATGCTACCATGTATGCTTAACCAAGTACTTCACCATTTGGCCCAATAGCTTTTCAGATGTTCATACCAATATTCTTGTCCTACTATGATCCAGAGTTAGTATTTCATTTTATAAACTTAAGGAAAACATGACATTATTTTTAATGAAGTGTTTTAAAATAATTTTTTTCATTGCCACCAGGGATCATTATCACTGGGGATTGGTCAAGCACTGTGAACTACTGCTTCCACAGGCCATTTTTTCCTTTTTATTTATTACTTTATTTGACAGGACAGAGAGAAATTGAGAGGGGAGGAGGGTGATAGGGGGACAGACAGAAAGACATCTGCAGACCTGCTTCATTGTTCATGGAGCATCTCCCCTTGCAGGTGGGGACCAAAGGCTTGAACCTATGTCCTTGTGCATGGTGATATGTGTGCTTAACTGGGTGTGCCATCACCCAGCCCCCTAAAATACATTGCTTATTCAATTTTATTCTTTATTAACACGAGAGGAAAGAACCAAAGTATGGCTGGTACATTGGCACATGTGAACTCGGGACCCATCCTTTTAAATCCACTGCTCACAATCACTACTCTCCCCATCCCCAGCCACCAGTTTGATCTTAAATATGCTCAGTTACTTATTTACATCTTATATGTTTCTTTCATATGAAAAGTTTCAAAACTGGGTAAATGGGTATTTGAAACACTTAGGTCAGATTTTTTTTTTCCTGTCATAGTAGAACTTTACCACTGAGAGAACTTTTTCAGAGACACTTTCCTCAGTGTAGTGGAGACTGGCAGGTCAAACTCAGGTTGTGCATAAGCAAAGCAGTTGCCTTCCTAAGTGAGCTATCTTAATGGAAATATCCCTGAAAGTTTTATCTGCATAATTAATATTTTGAATTTCTGGGCCTGAGTTTGGCTATTGAGCTGTGGATATAGAGCTAAAAACTTTCAGTCCAGTATATACAAATGTTGTTTGGATTTGTAATTACCATTTGTTTCCACAAGGTGGACCTCTTGATGTTAGCTTTATGTTAGCTCTAATATCTGATTACTGTAAAAAATGGCGACTAATCCCTAACACTGCAAAAACGGTATCATCTGTTTTCCATCTACACCATGCCTCCTCGGCCTCGCGTGAGCTTAATGTGCAGCTTGACGATACGAGAATCCGGCATGAAGCCCAGCCGGTCTATCTTGGTGTTACTCTTGATCGCACTCTGTCATTTCACGAACATCTCATAAAAACTACAGCAAAGGTGGGCGCGAGGAATAACATCATTGCAAGACTGGCCAGCTCCTCATGGGGCGTGAGCGCTTCCATACTATGATCATCATCTCTGGCATTATGCTATTCCACTGCAGAATACTGTGCCCCAGTATGGTTCCATAGCCCCCATGTCCACTTGGTCGATTCCAAATTATATTCCTCCATGAGGATCATTTCTGGAACCATCCATTCCACCCCGGTTCCATGGCTGCCAGTTCTTAGCAATATCACCCCGCCAGATATTCATCGGGATGCGGCATCATCTAAGTTCATTTCCCACGTCTACGCTCGACCGGACCTGCCAATATACTCCGATATCTTCGCCCACCCTGTTCAACGCTTGACGTCTCGTCATCCAATCTGGTCTCCTACGCCTACACTGAACTTCTCTGTTCCAGACTCTTGGAAACAGAGCTGGCAGTCAGCTGAGGTAAAGAACAAACACCTCATCACAGACCCCTGCAAGCGTCAACCCGGCTTTGACCTAGCACGTTATGATTGGGCCCTCCTCAATCGCTACCGAACAGGCCATGGCCAGTGCGCTGCTATGTTCCATCGCTGGGGAGCCAGAGACGATCCGAACTGCCCCTGTGGCTACAGACAGACTATGACCCACATAGTCAACGACTGCCACCTCTCCAGATTCAAAGGAGGTCTCGAAACTTTACATCAGGCTCAACCTGACGCTGTTGACTGGCTACGGAAGAAGGGCAAACGCTCGAAGAAGAAGTCCATTTCAACTGCAGAAATTGCAGAATTTTCAAGTCCCTTGACAGTTTATTTTTTATATTTATTTTCTCTTTTGTTGCCCTTGTTTTTCATTGTTGTTGTAGTTATTGTTGTTGATGTCATCGTTGTTAGATAGGACAGAGAGAAGATGGAGAGAGGAGGGGAAGACAGAGTGGGGAGAGAAAGATAGACACTTGCAGACCTACTTCACTGCCTGTGAAGCGACTTCCCTGCAGGTGAGGAGCTGGGGGCTCAAACCGGGATCCTTACTCAGGTCCTTGCGCTTTGCGCCGTGTGTGCTTAACCCGCTGCGCTACCACCCAACTCCCTTCCCTTGACATCTTTAAATGTGTTTTTTGTTGTTGTTGTTGTTGTTGTTGCCACCAAGATTATTTGGGGAGAGGGAATTCAGTGCCTGCTTGTAGACTCCACTGCTCCAAGCACTTTCTTTTTAATAGGTCAGAGAAAAATAAGAGACTGAGGAAAGACATTTGCAGCACTGCACCACCACACATAAGTGTCCCCACAGCAAGTGGAGATATGGGGCTTGAGCCTCAGTCCTGGAGCATGATAATGTGTGTTTTGATATGTGTGTCACCACCTTTCCCCATAAATGTTCGTGTGTGTGTGTGTGTGTGTGTGTGTGTGTGTGTGTGTACAATGTGCTGGTTGGCTTAAAACTTACTAGGTACTTCTAGAAGTGACTTAATTTTCTCACAAAATTACCAATGAATGTTTTTGTTTGTTTGTTTGTTTTTGTTTTTTAATCTCTGAGCCTTCACCTCTCTTCACCTCTCAGAGAGGACATTTGCACTACTCTAGCCTTTAGGTTCATGATTAGCAAACAACTTGTTTGGCTTTATATGTTAACTCTCTTTTCAGCCACCAGGTTCCAGATGCTAGCTTGAAGCCAACCAGACTTCCCTGGACAGACGACCCACCAATGTGTCCTGGAACTCCACTTCCCCAGAACCCTGCCCCACTAAATAAAGACAGAGGCAGGCTGGGAGTATAAATCAACTTGTCAATGCTCATATTTAGCGTGGAAGCAATTACAGAAGGCAGACCTTCCACCTTCTGCATCCCACAATGACCTTGGTTCCATACTCCCAGAGGGTTAAAGAACAGGAAAGCTATCAATGGAGGGGATAGGTTACAGAGTTCTGGTGGTGGGAATTGTGTGGAGTTGTACCCCTCTTATCCAATGGTTTTGTCAATGTTTCCTTTTTATAAATAAATTTAAAAAATACAAAAAAAATCACTTCATATAATAATAATAATAACAGAACTTAGCTCATTTCAGAAGCACACTGAAGCTCAGGGAAGTAAAGTTATTTCTTCTATCAGGAGCGTCACCAGGGGCCTCTCCAGGATTTTACCCTCATTATAAAGGAGCAATGATATAAACTGCCTGCCCCACTTTTGGAAGGGAGGCTGGGTGGGCCTACTGTGCCACTCGAAGACTTGTTCTGAAATGTGCAGTTGCTGACAGAGACTTGGAGGTTATGCAGGCCCCTGTGCTAAATAAGGATATGGGCCCCAGGTGAAATTGATGTGGTAAACAGTTAATTGTACTTACATATTTTCTTCAAGTTTGGGACCTACTCTCCACTCTATTCCAGCTTTTTAGTACTATCCTGAACTCTGACACCATCTTCCCAAACAACGTTTCTAGTCCACCGCTATTTCAACTATCAAGCTAAAGCAATGGTTACTAAAGACATGGGCTCCTAGGGACATACCTAATAGACGTCGTAGCTTCTTTCTACCTTAAAGTCCATATTCTCATTTGATCTACTTCTACTTTTTGGATTATGATTATTAAAATTTTTGTCCTGTTTTATATCTTACCATCTTTCAGACACCAAGCTGCAGATGCTACTATGATTCCATCTTGACCTCCCTGGGCAGATGTCCTCACCATTGTGTACTGAAACCTCACCTCTCCAGAGCTCTACCCAACTAGGGAAAGATAGAAACAGGATGCCTGGTATGAATTGACCTGCCAAAGCCCAGGTCCAGCAAAAAAGCAATTATAGAAGTCAGAGCTCCCACCTTCTACATCCCATAAAGAATTTTCATACTCCCAGAGGAGTGAAGGATAGAAGAAGAAGGCAAAAGGACTCTGAATCCCAACTACACCTGAAGTATATAGCCCCTAGGAATCTTGTTGTTGTTGTTTTTTTGGTCCTTGTTGTTTTATTGTTGTAGTTATTCTTGTTTTCCTTGTCATTGTTAGATAGGACAGCGAGAAATGGAGAGAGGAGGGGAAGACAGAGGGGGGAGAGAAAGACACCTGCAGATCTGCTTCACTGCTTGTGAAGTGACGCCCCTGCAAGTGGGGAGCTGGGGGCTCGAACAGCGATCATTATGCTGGTCCTTGCACTTTGCACCACGTGCGCTTAACCCACTGTGCTACTGCCCAACTCCCATAATCTTGTTTTTATACCATCATGGGAAAGGAAGAGAATCTGGAAAATACGAGAGGGAGCCAGGCACTGTCTACTTTATCAGAGAAAAGGGGAAAAGAGACACTTGGAAAGGTGAAGGTGTGACTTAGAAAGGAAATAAAGTGCAAAGCACAAGGACCAGCAAAAGGATCCCAGTTCAAGCCCCCACTCCCCACCTGCAGGGGGTTCCCTTCACAGGTGGTAAAGCAGGTCTGCAGGTGTCTATCTTTCTCTCCCCCTCTTTGTCTTCCCCTCCTCTCTCCATTTCTCTTTGTCCTATCCAACAACAAGGACACCAAAACAATAATGACATCTATAACAACAACAATAATAACTACAACAAAAAGCATCAAGGGCAACAAAAGGGAATAAATATTTAAAAAAAAAGAAAGGAAATAAAGGCAGGAACATAGAAAAAAAGGGCATATATATATATATATATATATATATATATATATATATGTATATATAGTAACAGATAGTTAACCAGTATAAACTCTGGTGGTAGGACTATTATGAAATTATACCCCCATTATAATTTTGTAAATATTAAATCTCTAATAAAATTAAATAATAGAAAATGATGTGATTTTAATACAGCAGCAAAAAAGTGGTAGAGATGGAATTTTTATACCATAACAGGTATTTTTTTCTTTTCTCTTTTTTTTTTTAATTAGTAATTTACAAAATTACAAAATAACAGGGGCACAATTCTCCACTGTTCCTACCAGAGTTTTGTGTCCCCATTCCCTCCTTTGGACACTGCAGTGGTTATCTCAAGATCACAGATATGTTTTGATTATTATTTCTATGACTACATTTTTTTTGCCCATGTTTTTCTATGCTTCTGTCTTCTCTTCCACTTTAAGCCATACCTACACTTATTGCTTCTTTTAATGCCCTTCCATTTTTTCCTTTTCTCTCTCTGGGTTCTGATGGGAGTTGGAGTTCAGAGCCCTCTGGTCATCTTCCCCTAACATTTTTCCCCTTTGGGGAGCATGGACCAAAAATCTTTTGGCGCGCAGAAGGTGGGAGTTCTAGCTTCCATAGCAGGTATTCTTATGGTCAATTCTAATTTCATTACTCATATATTTTCAGGAGTCTAGGACAAGATCTTTTGTAAAAAGTATTAACACAAGGGTGAATAAGTTTTCATAGGTGCCTGACCCACAAACATCTCAGAAGTAGAACAGAAAGGCCATGGAAAGCAAAGTGGTTATTTGTCATGTAAGAAATTACAGGGCAGGGGTGGGGGGGTTGTCAAGATGGCAGCTTGGAAACAACAGCAGGTGTGAACGTTGCAAGCAAGTTGCTATTAACTTGGGAATCTCAAGTGAGGCCACCAGGTTCCAGATGATACCATGATGCCAACCTGACTTCCCTGGGAAGACGACCTCATCATGTGTCCTGGAGCCCTGCTTCCCCACATACCTACCCCACTAGGGAAAGAGAGATATAGGCTGAGAGTATGGATCGACCTGCCAATGTCCATGTTCAGTGGGGAAGCAATTACAGAAGCCAGAACTTCTACCTTCTACACCCCATAATGACCCTGGATCCATACTCCCCGAGGGATAAAGAATAAGGAAGCTATCAAAGCAAGGGATTGGACATGGAGTTCTGAGGGTGGGCATTTTTTGGAAATGTACCCCTCTTATCCTATACTCTTGTCAGTATTTCCACTTTATAAATAAAAATTTAAAAAAATTACAAGGGAACTCTTGGTTTTTCCAGGTCCCTTGCAGCCATTATTGGAGGCTTTGAATGTTTTGGGTAACTGGACCAGTACTGTATCTCCTTTAGAAATTACAACCATGTTATAAAAGAGAAAGATGATCTTCCTCTAGAGAAAATAAGTATAAGCATATTGACAAATAGTGCGGAGCTGGGCTTTGAGTGATGTTTCAAGTCACTGTGCTCCTGGCTTCACTGCTTAACCTAGAAGGGTGGAGGGGGCTCACTTGTTATAAGGACAGGACACTTATTCAAATGCTAAGTAAATATACATTTCAGGCAATGTCTATTTTTTGTGAGAACACTGAATCCTAAACACTAGCCCCACTAGTCTATCAGGAAATAAGGAACACCTATTTCTATTGAACATTTATCATCTTTGTGTCCAGACTGCCTTACCTTTGTGCAGAGGTAAAATTTCTTTTTAAGTTTGACTCCATCTAAGTATTTGTCTCTTATAAAAAAGCCTTTAAGATCATTTTCATGGGATAGCTCACCAGATAGCATACCTGCCTTCCCAGATCAATTCCTGGCACTATGTGAGAATAGCTATGGAACCAGTGGAAGCTTTGGTGCTGTGATGGTTCTACTTCTCCCTCTCTTTTTCTACATATGTATGAAAAAGCAGTTAGGAGTGGTGTGATCATGCATGCATGGGTTCCAGCTCTGAAAAGAGAAAAATTGCAAATATGGTCTTTATAAAACTCTTAAAGGATGTGGATAGATGGTGGCACACTTGGTTGAGCACACTCATTACAGTGCACAAAGACCCAAGTTCAAGCCCCGGGCCCCTAGCTGTAGGGGGAATACTTCACAAGAGGTGAAACTATGCTACAGGTCTCTCTCTCTTTCTCCCTCTCTCCCTCTCACTATTTCCCCTCCCCTCTCAAATTCCCTCTTTTTGTATCCAAAATAAATAAATATCTCTTTAAAAAATAAAGAAGTCTTAAAAGACCTAGCCTAGTTTCATCTTGATGGGATATTTTCAACAAGCTATTGTTTTTAGGTTAACTTCCTAATGATATTTAAATTAACTTTAACAAGGGTAATTTGACTTTCCAAGGCACAAAGCACATATAGGAACAATTTCCAAAAGACACAATAGTATGGATTCTTTCAGGTATTTGGAATCAGATGGCTCTAAAACAAAACAAAACAAAACAAAACAAAACAAAACAAAACAAAACAAAACAAAAAACATGTCTTGCTCCAGAGATCCCTGTCTCTCATCTCAATCCCCCAAAGATGCTAAAGCCAGGATGATTTCCTGCAATGAGTAGTCATTTAATTAAAGAACAAAATTAACAGGAATCAAAATGTTGCAGCTGTATTTTTTGTTAGACATTATATATAAAAAAAGAAAAAGTATAATACAGAAAATCATTTTGTGTAACACTAACTTAAAGAGTCTTCAAAGTAACTGTGATCAGAGTCAAAGTATCTTTCAGACATAATACTGAATGCCACTGCGCAGAATGTCCCTCATGTCAGAGGCCTTGGAGCAGTGGGCCTGCACATGCGTGTCATCCATCCTCCACGATGCTGCACATCTGTAAAACGAGGTCAAAAGGCAAACCACAGTTTCTTCTGGGAGAGTTTCTGCAGGCCTTCGGGGTCCCCACCATTCACAGACCACAGTGAATTGTGTCCGCTGATTTCTCCTCACAGGTTAAGTGCATCCAAGATTTCACGTGCGTGTGTGTGTGTGTGTGTGTGTGTGTGTGTGTCCCTGGCCTCTCACAAACACAGCAGGTGGTCTTGAGCTGAACTTCAGGAAAGTTCCCTGATGAATGTTCAATGTTGGTATCAAAAATTAAACACAAATTCTTCTCAGAAGAAAATCTCTATGGCCTGTGAAATCTAGAAAGGTAAAAAAGAAGGGGGAAACAATGAGCACATGTGAGATTAATAAGCAAAGGGAGCTAAATGCTTTTCCACTCCACCATCAGCAAGCACATGTGTCACCTGTATTTATAACACAGATGGGTGATCCCTTCAACTCAGTGTAAAAAGTCTCAACTAAAGGAGGCACAGCCAGTATATTCTCACTGGAATATAGCTTCAGAAAGACAGGAACCTCCTTTATATCATTCATAATCGCATTGTCAGCCCCTAGAGCTGTACCTGGGCTGTTGTAAAAGTCATGACGCACTTCTGCATAGAAAAATACTCCATCGGAGCTCCAGTGGCACAGTCAGTGAGCATGCGGTACTTAATACAGAAAAGTACTCCATAACTTTTCTGACAACCCTGTAGTAAGTACCCAAATATTTGCTCTTGGAGCTTTGGGGGATCATGAGTTCATGATATGAAAATGAGTTCAAGGGCCTGGTGGTGACTTAGCAGTAGAATGCACACATTACCATAAACAAGGGCCCGGCATCAGGTTCCCAGCTCCACTTGCAAGGAGATAGTTTCACAAACTATGGAGAAGTAATGCAGGTTTCTCTTCTCTCTCTGTTTCTCTCTCTCATATAAATAATAAATAGAAAGGTCACTGGAAACTAAGCGGTACGGTTGAGTATAATTTCACAGCAATCTTGTATATTTCAGAATATTAGAAAGAAAAAGGGAACTAAATATATAAGAAAATTACTTTCATTGAATTGAAACTAATCTCTTTAATGTGTATTGGCTGCCTAAAAAGCCCAATGACCATTTAATACTGTTCTACATCATCACCTTCCACAAAGGCCCTATCAAAAATCAGGGGAGCAAATGGCCTTTTAAATTGAGGTGCACTCTGCCTAGATAGGCAGATCTATAGATGCAGTGCCCTGTAGAAAATACTGAATGTATAGTTCTTTGTGGCATTTCTTTTTTTTTAAAGCAAATATCATACTTTAAGTATGAAATGAATACAGATGGAAATCTGACCTTGTCAAATGCTTGCTGGATGCATGTACCTCCATTTCATTACTTTTGTATTCATTTAGTTCTTTCCGAATTGCTGCCTGAAATTTCAAAACAACAGGACATTGGTCTTTAGAACATTAAAAGCTTAAAAAGGAAATCAGTACCATAGTTATAGATCAACAAAAACTTCAGACAATGTCATTTTGTATTTTTTTAATTTAATTTAATTTTTTTACATTTATTTATTTATTTTCCCTTTTGTTGCCCCTGTTGTTTATCATTGTTGTTGTTATTGCTGTCATTATTGGATAGGACAGAGAGAAATGGAGAGAGGAGGGGAAGACAGAGAATGGGAGAGAAAGATAGACACCTGCAGACCTGCTTCACCATTTGTGAAGCGACTCCCCTGCAGGTGGGGAGCCGGGGGCTCGAACCGGGATCCTTATAATGGCCCTGTGCTTTGCGCCACCTGAGGTTAACCCACTGAGCTACACTCTACTCCCGATTTTGTAACATTTTTTAAAAACAACTCTTTGTTCAACATTTAAGTATTATCCATCTTAAGTTGTTCCACCAAAGGAGAACAGAGCTGGAATTTCTTTGCTGTGCTGTATAGTAAGAAGATACTCTCTCCCCATGTTTCACTCCAAGCAGTGGTGTACGGATGGCCTCACACACATGCCAACAGCACTGGGAAGCAGGAGCACTTAACTAAAGAGTTAAACTTGGCTTCCAGTGAACTTCTTTTGCATCTGGCAATCAGGGAAGTCATTCTACATCAGCTTTAATTTATGTTTTTTTTTTTTTTTTACTTTTGCCATTTAAAAAGTGGTACTGTCATTATATGGGGAAGGTACATCTTAATTTTTTCCCACCTTGGGGACTCTCATCTGACCCATCTCCTGCCTTCTAAGGCCCACTTCCATGATTCACATCTATTTCAGATAAACTCTCAGAGACATAAAACCCTCAGACATGGGTTTAAAGGCAGGACTGGCTATTAATCAAGAATTCCAGATAACAGAGCTGGTTCAAGCTTCAACATAACACATGAGAGTGCCATGGGATGTAGGGAAGCTCCCATGCCATAGTGTCTCTCACCATCTCTGAAAAAAGTCAGCCTGGAGAGGTGAAATCACACGTGTAAGGATCTGGTGATTCTCCACCCTGCCTCCCCCCACCAAAAAAAAGTAAAGCTAAATTCCAGCAAAGTACTTTCCTCTTACTCAGCAGGTCTACTGCTAAAGATACCTTCTACACATACACCTTCTTCTCACTTCTGTCTGCATTCCTCCGAGCACAGTGACCACAGTAACCAAGGAGTTAGTTCACCCACAAATCTGCACTTCTCCAAGTTGATGTAATACCTGTGTGCACTTATTTACAAACCCAGACATGTGTGCTCAGCATATAAAGAAAAACAAGGAAAACTTCTAAACCAGTAGGCCCATTGGCCAAATGTCTTGTTTTCCACTCAAACAGTTCTGAAAAAATGACTAACGGTAGAAAGATAGAACAGGAAAAACCTAAAGAGACACTCCTAGGTCTAAATCCTGCCAGTCAATAACATTTGGTCATGGATAAGAACTACTGTTTCTTTGAACCTCTTGAAGCCATGTGTTCAGGTAAGTATAGCCTTCAGTAAGATAATGGCACAATAGCACAGGGGGCTTTTAGTGGATTAAATGCAGTATTACCTGGTAGACTGGGTTCAACAGAGGACAGAACAACTGTTTGGCAAATGTTAATGGTCCATACTTCACCCCTACACCTTTGTAGTCAACCAAGTCTCTTCTTGCCCTTCTGACCTTTCAGACTACTCAGGAGATTCCCAGAAATACTCTAAATGGAACCAGTCCACACCAAAATCCTAAACTGCTTCTGTGTCTATTACTGAGACTGAGGGAGAAGCTCATCCAGTGAAGTCCACACCTTGTCATGCAAGGACTTGGGTTTTAGTCCTAGGAACACATTATAGCACCAGGGGAAGCTCCACAAATGGTGGGGTGGTGGTGCAGTATTTCTTCTCTCTATCTCTGCCTCTCTTCCCCACTTTAGTTAATATAAAAAGAATGTACAAGTTGGCCTGGGAACAGTAGAATGACATATGTGTGAGGCTCTAGTGCAGCAAAATAAACAAGTATCAATACAATGCCTCTTGGATTTATTCCATCCCTCTTTGTCCATGCTTAAATCTATAGCACCTAGTCTCTTCTATGCTAGCTATGTCTACCTTTGACTCATCTCCCAGAGTAGATCCCCAACTTCTACATTTTTGACATTTGTGAGTGAATAATTCTGTTATGGAGACTCTTCTACACACTGTTTAGTAGCATTCCTGGTCTTCATCCACTAGACACTGTAGCATTTCCTACTTGTGACAACCAACAATGTCTCCACCTCCAGACATTACCAATGTCTAATGGGCAAAACTTTCCACTAACTGAAAACCACGGCTCCACACTAATTCTGGCTTATCTTTGTGAAAACAGCTTCTGGTCTAGTCACCACCCTAATTTAAATAGTTGATTGTACTTGATTTTTAAAAACAAACTCATTGGCATGACATGATTTACACTTTTTTTCTTTTTTACCAGAGCACTGTTCAGCTCTGGCTTATGGTGGTGCGGGGGACTGAACCTGGGACTCTGGAGCCTCAGTCTGAGAGTCTGCCTGCATAGCCATTATGCTATCTACCCTCCGCCCAATTTACACCTTTTCTTTTTATATGAGCCCATACCCCAGTTGGCAGACAGGTCTATGCTGTACCTTATCTGCTGCTGACAGTCTTGTCCAGGGTTTGTCTGCTCGTCTGTCATAGTCCTGTGCTTTTGCCACTTCCACATAATCGCTGAATCGGATCAGGATTTTTCTGTCTCTTAGTTCATCAACTGTGGGTCTCTGATTAAGCTGAAATAAAATAAAAGATCGGTGTTAAGTATCACATGCCAAACTAGCCATCTGAACTGACCAGTCCGCACAATTCTATAAATAAATATAAAACTCTATAGCTGTGAAATAGAGCTGAAGGCAAACAATCTCTGATGTGTCGAGCTCCTGTGATATTTTAATTACAATCCCTTCCCAAAATACAATTCACCAGAAGGATATGGCCTTCTGTTTATCTGAGAAGCTTAGTAATGTCCTATTCACAGTGCAACCTCAAAGAAACATTGATAATTTTACTTATAATATTCAGGCAGCAGTAACTTCTTCCCTGCTATAAGTAGATAAGAATTTTTATTTTTTATATTTGAAAATGTTAAATGCTAACTACTACTAGTACTCAAGTCAAGCACTGCTATATTAATTTCAAAAAGGCTAAGATTTTACTTACTATTATTATTCTTAAGCATAGTGGAGCAAAGTAAAGAACACTTGAATTTGAGATGAACAGGACTTTAACAGTAACCAAAGTTTATGTATTTGTCACTTACACAGGTCATAGTGACTTCAACTACTTGAGTCCTGGAATCTCAGATCTTTGAATCTAATAAAAACGCCTGCAATGAGGGGAGTCTAGGTGAATTGAAGATGACCAAAATGTGTTAAAAAAAACAAACTGAATCACTGATGCCCAGGCCTGTCTTTCTTAGGCATTGTGTAAAGATCTCACCTAGATGGAGCAAACATCCAGGCAATATCTCATTCAGAAAGACGTGAAATATGCCTAGGTTGGAGTACCACACCAAAATGATCCAATGCTGTTGAGGCATCTTTTTTTTTTTTTTTTTCCAAAGCACTGACCAGCTCTGGCTTATGGTGGTACAGGGCAGTGGACCTGAAACTTTGGAGCCTCAGGCATGAGAGTCTCCTAGCATAACCATTATGATATCTACTATAGATGCCAGAATTAGACTCTGGGGTATGGGCCAAAGACACCACTTTTCATATGTGTGCTGCAAATGCACTGTGTTTAGTAGATGATAGCCCACATCATCCCAGAGTCAACCCTCTTAGTGATACAAGAGCATTTCCCCATCCACCTCTCCCCCTTTAATATTCAGGAAATAAGCACTCAATGGTAGTACCTTTCTTGTTAACCTTTGCTTGATTTCTCTTCTTTCTTCCTGCTCTGTCTGATCATTCCTTTCTATGAAAGAGAAAAAGAAAAAAGAAAAGAAACAGATTGAGATGATCTTCTTTGTACTCAGGTTTCCACTTTTCTGGCTGAAGGTAGAGACAGAAGGATGCCCTATAGATGATCCTTGTGTTTCCACAGTTTGTCCCCACCTTGACAGTCAATGCTCATACAGAACATGGTCTCACAGTTACACAGACATGCTTGCCCTAAAGGAAGCTTGACTAGCCTTCCAGCTTAGTTTTCCTTGAGTGAGAAATAAATATTGCTGCTATGCAATTATTTGCTGACAAAAAAAAAAGGGAAAGTGGATGGCTCACATCAGACTACTTCTGTCCTCTTCTGAAGAACCACTTTTCATATTTATAACTAGGAGCATAGGTGGCAAACAGGTTTAGTAGAATATACACATGTACTGTGTGCCTGGTATCTGTATCTGTATGTGAATAAACTGCTTACTCTTTTTCCTTTTCCCTTTAGTAGGTAGACATACGTTAAAGCAACCAACATAAGGAACACACTTTCCAGACAATGTATGCTTATTTGGCATTTATCTTTTCATGTGTCTCTCAAATCAAAATATACCATGAACCCAGCTGACATACCACTGCAGAATTAAAAATACTAAGGTGACAGAAGCCTAAGTCCCTCACCAAAACTGACTCTGTTTGGTTGTGACTATTAACAGTCAAGCTTCACTTACACCTATACTTGGGAGCTAAAAATAGAACTGAATGCTGCAATGTAGTAGAAACCATATGTCTTGCTTTGGGATACAAGACAATGAATGTCCTATTTCTGGCATTCCCAGTAGCTAAATAAAGATCCAAGTTCCTGACCTGAACAGAGTTACATTTCTGGGAATGAGACTTTATGTCAGAACACCTAGAAACACCATCAGATTTAAGAAAGGGAAACCCTCCTTACTTGCAGTTAATATAATTTCACTTTATCTGCCATTTCAAACGTGTCCATTTGTGGGGTTTTATTGATGGTAGTTTTAACATACTAGTTATTGTAATTTTTAGTTTTTTTTTTCCAGGAAGATTCATCTTGCATTTGGTATTTTTGTCTGTTTAATCTTTTTATTTTAAATGGAGGGAAAAATTTAACAAGACTGTTATTGCTAGAGGGGGGATAGCCTCACTTCTCCTGAAAAGAAGGTGTCACTATACTTTACCTGCCACCAAACTGTTCTCTCCCTTTACCATAAGGTCCTGGGACATTTTAGGAAAGGAAATGGAACAATTTTATTTTCTTGGTTGATAATCCATATTATAAGTAGTTTCACGCTCTAAACAGAAAACTGATGATGCAGTTAGAAAAGAAAATGGTGAGGCTGGCAAGATAGCTCATTTGGATACTATCTCTGCTTTGTCATACACACAACTCAGGTTTGAATCCTGGAAGAAACCTTAGTGCTATCTTTCCCTCCCTCCCTCATGCCTATCTCTTTCTATCTATCTGATAAAGTTGGAGTAGAGAAATGAAGCTCCAGGGACAACAACAACATGAAAAATGTGGAATTATCACACCTAAGTCAAATCATGAGCAATGTAAGAGATGATATGAAACTAACTCTTTAGATATCTTAAAAACAGGCCAGGGAAAAATCCCAAGTGTAGTTTCCATATGAGAAAAACTGAAACAAAATCAGATTTCTTTTTAAAATCGTGACCATCAGCATCATTACAAGGTCATATTTAGTGCTATCACATATAATGGGACCAACTCTTGTACCCATGAATGGACAGTTGTTTTCTTCACATTGCAATTCGTCATGCACTCCCCACTTGAGGGAGAACAAATGTAACAGAGTGATGATATTCTGAGAACTGCTTACAAAGGAAAAATTAACATAGTGTCAAGGGCCCATGGATGTCTGGAAATTGTGAGGATGTGGTTGAGCTTGGCAGGGCTTGACCTGAGGAGTACATCTATCCTGTCAGTCTCTCTCTCTACCAAGAGGCTGAGCAAGGAGGGACAGGAGTAACCCCAAAGGTTTGCCCCTGTCTTATCAGATTCCTGATACTATGGCCATTAGATAAAAAGAAAGAGAGAGATGTCGGGAAATTGTGAGGAGTCTCACAAAGCACCCTGCATTTTTTTGCCTCCAGGAGCCTGGCATTCCTTAAAACACTAAGCCAGCTCCCCCTGCTCCACCCTGTTTTCCTGATACTATGGCCTATCTATATAATCATTTTTTTGCCTGAAAGATCCCCACCCATTCCATTCCTTCGATCTATCTTCTTTCTACCCTCAAGACCCTCCCTACCTGCAGGGAATTATTATTAATCCTACCAGTTACAAGCCTCGCAAGAGTTGCTAAGGAAGTTTCTACCTTTCCAGCCCCCTTTTTCCTTTCTCTGTCCCTTGTCCCTTTCCTAGCCATTTCCATTTCCAACTTGACACTTCTAGGTCTGCCCTTTAAAAGCCTTGGCTCTCTGATCAATAAAGGAATTGCATTGCCTCGCCGCCACGTGTTTGGTTCTTGAGTTGTCTCCCACGCATCGCTGAGTGAGTAGCAGCCTAGGCTGGCTCCGGTCGAGTTCTCTCCAACCCAGAGAATAGGCAACCCCAAGCTAGCCCTGCACATGACTATGATGTTCTACACTGAACCATATATGGGGGCCCTATTTTTTATCTCTGCAGAACAAAACCAATAGCCATGACAATGTAGCAGTGAAATCCTCAGGCCCTCCCACTCAGGACATCTAACAAGGTTCCGGGTTATGGACAAGCTGACTGTGGACCAGTGGTTAAAGCCAAGAGTTCATGGGCCTGGGGGGGGGGTATGTGCAATGGCCATGGCAGAGGAAATCTAGCTTTTCTTTTTGGCACGTGGATGGGGGAACTAGTCGATTCTGGCTATCACCTTACTTTGTCATTTCTAGTTACCAGGCACCTGTTCTGTTCAGCTTCAGCCTTGACTTGCAAAAATGAGCAGTTAAAAGCACTTTGGTGGAGGAGGACCTAGCATCACAGCAGCAGGGAAGAGGTCACCATTTCCCCTTCCTATAGTGGGGGACCACTGGTGCCCAGTGTTGGGGGCAAAACTTCTCTGCCTATTAAACAGATGATTCCAAGAGTGACTACCCCACCCACACCCCATACTCTCAAATCAAGGTCTACTATCTTCCAGGGCACCTGTGACTTAATGCTTTATAAAAAAGTGACAAGGGGGTTGGGTGGTAGTGCAGTGGATTGAGTGCATGTGGCACAAAACGCAAGGACTGGTGGAAAGATCCTGGTTTGAACCCAGCTCCCCACCTGCAGGGGAGTCGCTTCTCAGGAGATGAAGGTCTGCAGGAGTCTATCTTTCTCTCCCCCTCTGTCTTCCCCATATCTCTCTGCATTTCTCTCTGTCCTATCCGACAACAATGAGATCAACAGCAACAATAATAATAACCACAACAATGGTAAAAAAAAGTGACTTAAATTCTAAATATTAAAATAGCTGGTAGCTAAAGTGGGATGGCTTCTCTATTTACTTCCTTGGTTAAACATGTTATCCATGAAAAGCTTTTCTTTAAATCCTCAAATGTGGCTTTATTCCTTAAATACAGAATAGCAGTCACCAGATCTCAGGTTGGAAAATTAAATGAAGAAGGCTTAATCTGATGGGTATTTTTAACAGTTACACCATAGTAATGTTGCACCAGGCAGTGTAATGACGGGTGTAGAGGGGAACAACAAGAGAAAATCCACTTCTGATTTGGCCCCCAGACCATGTGCTGCATAAGGTCTTAACCCCCAACATGGGAGCCCAGGGAGTGTGGAGCAGGAGGGGAGAGTTGTAGAGCACAAGAAACATTGTACTGGTACATGCAGGGGAAATGTTGTCCTTGGAGGTGTCTGTTTAGCTGTCTGGAGGTACAACAAGCCAGGGCCATGTCCTGGGCAGGATCTGTGACACTGGCTAGACTTGTTCTGTGGTCGCTAGCAGCCTCCTCCTCTCCAAACTTGCCAGAGAACCCTTCTGAAAACCCAGAGCAAGAGAACGATACTGATGTACAGAGTGACAAATTAAATAGCCCTGAAAATAGGAACTCTTTAATTGTGCTCCAAGTTTTTTTTTTTTTTCCTGCTTTTGTTTTACAGAGGGCTATTTCCCAGTGTATCAGTTTTCCTGAAGAGGCTTGTCTGCAGTTGTTCCCTTTAAGCTGCTTAGAGTTAAGGGATAGGAGAGCTCAGCTGGGCTGGCAGAGAAGTGCCCAGGCTAGAGGGATCCATAAAGGCACCTGCCTGCAAGAGGACTTCCCACTGCATCGCACTGTAGTGCACTGCACCACACGGAAACCTCAGCACACTGCACAAACACGTGGGGAGTCTCAGGGGGACCAGCTACTCACGCTTCAAGATATTTCTTCTCTCCAGTTCCTCCACTGCAGGTCTTTGGCTCAGCCGCCTGCGGAAAAACACCAGAATTACATTTTGCACCATGGTGGCTCTCTGCAGGTTCCCAACTGAGTCTTTGAGGTCAGAGGTGCTTGGTCCCCCAGATGATTGCCTCTCAAAAAACTGGAGGCTGGCAGGAACCTCTGCTGGCTCCTTTGGCTGGTGAATCTGAGTCACGACCCCAGGCAGGAGCCAAGTGGCCTCTGTCAAGGAGCTACGTGGGCAGTCCTGGCCCCAGCTCTGCACATGGGGGGCTCCATCCCTTGTGGATCCCTTGCAAAGCCTGGCTGGACTACACTCCCAGGCAGGGTGTTCAAGCAGCACAGAGAAGTACTCTAGAGATTAGGTTTCCTGCCCGTTGGCATGTGAGAAGGGTGGGCAACAACACTCTCTTCAGGCTTCTGTCCAGAGGTCTCTAAGACCCTCTTGGTGCTGCTGACAGTCAGGAGGGACAGCTCCAGCAGTTGCCTGCTCCTGGCTCCAGCAGAGAGAATCAAGCCGCTCTGCTCAGCAGAATAGCAGAGGGAGTGCCCAGGAGCTCCCGCCTCTTCTTGTCATCACAGAGCCATAGGGGGGAGGGACTTAAACATGGGGATCTCCTCCAGGGGGAGGAGCCTCACCCCCACACTTCCCTCCCCCCATCAACAAGCAGCCCAGACCCAGCATCTGTAGAAGATGAAGAAAAAATTATTTCCTTTCAAATGCTTTCTCATTCAGACAGTATGAGGATGCAGCCAAAAGGAAAAAAAAAACAATAAATAAATAAAAAAGGCTTGTCAGGAGAGAGGCATAATAAGCCAAAATTCATGCCAAGTTCTAATTACTTTTGTAAGTCGAATAATATTCTCCTTTGGGTCCCAGCCAGAAACCTTCCCACTTCCTCATTTTTTGGCCACTGCAGGGAGGCAACAAGGGCTGAGCCTTTGAATGCATAGAATTTGGGTTCATAATACTTTGCCCCAGTGAGGATGCTACTTCCAGAAATCTACTCTTCTATTTATAATCCCTGTCCCAGCACAAAAGCAGAGGGCGGACTGGGGCTCAGCCACTCCTCCTACCATACCCTAAATGACAGTGTGCAGTTTGGTTCCCTTCCAGGGCTTTGTGTGTTCTGTGGCTCTGTGGGTGGTTGCTTCAATATCTTGTCTTGATGTCTGGCGAGACTTGAACCTGCTTCTGTTAACTCCTGGCTGGGGCCCAGGGCCAGGGGCCTCTGATCCTCCCAAGTGACAGACAAAGAGCTTCACTCTTTGTTCATCACTGGCTGGGGCTGGCGAAAACACCCCACTGCCACTAACCCCTCACACAGTACATTAGGCATTTTTCAGATCAAGCTCTGTTCTTAGTCTTGGGAATACAGGGTGAATAAGATAAGTTGTCCTTGGGAAGATCACAGTCTACAGAGGAACAAGCAGTACACAAACCAACAAGATCATTCCAGCAAGTAATTGGTGCCACCAAGGCGGGGGTGGGGTGGGGGGGAGTTGGAAGGGGAGGGAGAGTGAGAGACTATCAACACAGGGGGTGGAGGCAGGCATGGCAGGGCAGGGCTACTAGACCCATTTTTGCTGAGAGCTGCCTGGAGAGAAGGGTCAGGGTGGAAAGATCACACCTACCTCTCCTACCCACTATGTCTCTCAAGTTTCAGGCTTGAAGAGTCAGAGAGAGAGGGGGATGGAATGACACTTTTGGCAGAGTTGTGGGAAACTCACAAGTGGCAGAGGGAAGTAGTGCATGCAAGTGTCCGGAGATGGGGGCTAAGTGAAGCAAGAGAGTTCTCCATGAAGTCAGGCTTGTCTAGGTGGAGGGAGGGTTGCAGATAGTTGTAGAGCTGGAGCCCTGGAGAAGGAGGCTGGAAAAAATCCTGGAGCTAAACCTTGCAGGGTCCTGGTGGCAGATACCTCTCTTTGTATGTTTACTCCCTCTGTGCTTCTGGGAATGGGGGCCAGTGTGGTTCTGCAGTCAGCTCTGCAGTATGTGGGGTCTGTCCTAGAGGGCCCAGCTCCTTATGGTCTGTTTATAAAAGCATCCCCTCTAAGGTGCCCAGGGAGTCCGTGCCCAGGAAGGGCGTATGGCTGAGGTTAATGCAGGCTCTTATGCTAAATAGAAAGATATAGGCCCTGGGTCAGGTAGATGGAGATAAATAATTTTATTTATAGAATTTTTTTCAAGATTGGGATCTACTCTCTGTCCTAATCTGACTTTCTTTCCCTTTTCTCTACTGTGACACCATTTTCTCAGACAATATCTTTATTCAACTTCATATTAGCTATCAGACTCAAGCAAAAACTACTGTAGTCATGGGTCCTTAGAAACATGCCTAAACAGACTGGGAGTATGGACCGACCAGTCAACGCCCATGTTCAGCGGGGAAGCAATTATAGAAGCCAGACCTTCTACCTTCTGCAACCCTCAATGACCCTGGGTCCATGTTCCCAGAGGGATAGAGAATGGGAAAGCTATCAGGGGAGGGGGTGGGTGAATCATGGAGATTGGGTGGTGGGAATTGTGTGGAGTTGTACCCCTCCTACCCTATGGTTTTGTTAATTAATCCTTTCTTAAATAAAAAAAAAAAAAGAAAGAAACATGCCTAAAATGGCCTTCCTAGCTTTCTTCTATCCTAAGATCCCTAATCTCACCTGCTCTGTTCCTACTTTTTACTTCCTGTTCATTAACCAGTTTTAACTTTTTAAATAAATATTTTATTCATTTATTATTGGAGACAGAGAGAAATTGAGAGGGTCGGGAGAGAGATAGAGAGTGAGAGAGACAAAAAGACATCTGCAGCCCTGCTTTGCCACTCATGAAGCTTTCCCCCTGCAGGTGGGGTCAGAGGCTTGAACCTGGCTCCTTGCACATGGTAATGTGTGTGCTTAACCATGTGTGCCACCACCCGACCCCTAACAATTTTATCTTTTTAAAATTTTTTATTATTTTTATTTATTGGATAGAGACAGCTAGAAATTGGGAGGGTAGAGGGAGATAGAGACAGGAAGGGAAACATTTGCAGCACTGCTTCACCGCTTCCCTCCTACAGGTGCGGACCAGGGACTTGAACCCAGGTCCTAGTGCATTGTAACATGTGCACTTAACCAGGTGCACCACCACCTGGCCCCTCATTAACTATTTGTCTCACTTTATATCCTGCCACCTTCCAGACACCAAGTTGCAGATGTTTTCATGATTCCATTCTGACTTCACTGGAAAGATGACTCCACCAATGTGTCTTGGAACTTCACCTCTCTAGAATTCTGCTCGACTACGGAAAGACAGAAAAAGTCTGGGGGGCATGGATTGGCCTGCCAATGTCCACATCCAGTGGAGAAACAATTACAGAAGCCAGAGCTCAGAACTCCTACCTTCTGTACTCCCAAAACAAGTTTTATCCATTCTTCCAGTGGGGGAGAAGTGATGAGGAAAGAGGGTAAGAAATCTCTGAACTCCAGCACCATCAGGACCCAGAAAGAAAGGAAGAAAAATGGAAGGGCATTTGGATGTAGTAATAGGGTTATGTGTGGCTTGGAGGGGAAGAGAGAACTGGACCTGGAAGAAAAAGGGAACAATTATATACAGAGGTGGAAAGATAGTTGTAGAGATGACCGTTAACCCTTGTCTGCAGCCTTAGGAGAACTTCATGGCTTTCAATGGAAGGGTTGGGGATTCAGAACTCTGGTGGTAGGAATGGTGTGGAATTATTCCCCTGATGACATGTAATTTTTAAAATCAGTATTAAATCACTAATAAAATTTTTAAAATTGTGGGAGTTGGGAAGTAGCGCAGTGGGTTAAGCGCACGTGGGGTGAAGCCCAAGGATCAGCATAAGGATTCCAGTTCGAGCCCCTGGCTCCCCACCTGCAGGGGAGTCACTTCACAGGCAGTGAAGCAGGTCTGCAGGTGTCCATCTTTCTCTCCCCCCTCTGTCTTCCCCTCCTCTCGCCACTTCTCTCTGTCTTATCTAATAACAATGACATCAATAACAACAACAATAATAACTACTACAACAATAAAAAACAACAAGGGCAACAAAAGGGAAAATAAATAAATATAAAAAAATTTAAAAAACTAAAATGTTATGGTGTCGCAAGAGACTGGTGGCACCACCCACTGCAGGACTTCAGTGAGTCCCTAGCTCCCGGGTGCTCAGCTGCTGAGCTACAGGCCTTGAGCAGGAGGAGCACCCCCCCTGGGTGCACAAAGCCCTGTGGGTCATGGCGTACACACAGTCATATGAAGCTCGATGCTGTCATTTATTCCTTTTCTGGCTATCCACATTCCCATTTCTCAATCAAAAGGTAGGAAAAACTGTCATAGGAGTCATAAACTCAATCAGCATCCTCACTGCAGTGAGAATCTAACTCACTTCCAGCACCTAGCTATGTGCTGCTTTTAAGGTTTCTGAGAGGCAGGCATCATCAACATCCACTATACAGATATGGAGACTGAGGCTTTGAGAAGCCAAGTACCTAGCTCATGCAGCCTCAGTGTAACTGGAAGCTGATTCAGAATCTCAGGTCTTGAGGCTGGAGGTTGCCTCCACAGCTTTCTTGCCCCTTGCTCAACCCTTCCCATGCCGCATCCATTGCTAGGCAGACTTGCTAGAGTGACAGTGTACCCTTCCCTAGACCAAGGCTCTCATGAAAAAGCTCACGAGAAACCTGTAAAATAACCTTTGTGATGTCCATACCCCATGCTCCTCCAATTCACATGGAAAAACGAACACTTTCTTCTTTTGAGCTCAGAGCACAGGGGTTAATAGTGGTGACAGACTTTGCCCTGTCACCCTCACTGTGTGACTCTGGTGGGGATGAACCTATGGAGAAGCAGTAGTGTAGAGGCAACTCCTAACACACACATACACACACACACACACACACACACACACACACACACACACACACACACACGGAGAAGCAGTAGTGTAGAGGCAACTCCTAACACACACATACACACACACACACACACACACACACACACACACACACTGTCTGGTAGTTTATAATGGCTATATCTCCGGCTACCCAGTGCAGTGCACTGACCTGCCTTCACAAAGCCTCTCTAGTGGGAACAATCATTCATTCTATGTTAGCGACTGGCATTTGTTGCAATGGTAACATTGCATTGACCAGGCATGTTTCAGCACATCTGTGCATTTATTTATTTATTTATTATTACCTTTATTTATTTATTTATTGAATAGAGATGCCACAAATGGAAAGGAAGGGGGAAATAGAAAGGGAAAGAAACAGAGAGACACTTTCAGCACTCCTTCACCACTCATAAAACTTTCCCCCTGCAGGTGGGGACAGGGGCTTGAACCCGAGTCCTTGAGCATTATAACGTGCACTCAACCAGGTGTGCCACCGCCTGACCCTCAGAGTTATTTTTTGATCAGACAAATTTCTCTTTATTTTTAAAACTTTAAAACATTTACAAGTTAGAGTCAAATGTATTTAGAAATGTATTTAATCCTATTAGAATGACCAATATATAGAATATTTGGTTTCCTCCTAAACTCAGTGCACAGATGATATCTGTGAGTGACCCAACAAAAAAGAGCAGATCTGTATTTCGACTTGAATAGAAAACTGTTTATGAAAGTGTTTTGGTGTCTCAAAAGCACTTTGGTGGTGATATTTTACAGATTCTCATGTGCCTTGGCTCCAGTCAGGTGTAGGCCCTGTTTCTCTGTGCACCATTGCCTGAAGTAACAGGTTCTTATCTCCCCAATGGGTCTATAACACACCCATGTCACTGGATAGCTGGGATCACTCAGTGCAATGGTGGCCACTATGGGAATCATTCTCAACATATAATTACTCTTCACAGGATGACCACAGTAGCTGGGCCAAGAATGGAGACCACAGATAGGAGAGGCGGGAGGAATAACAGTAGCTTGGAGAGGATCCAAGGTCAGGAGAAGTTCCCCAAGATTTGCCCTGGCCAACCAGCTTTGACCTACCCATGCACACAGTCTATAATGAGGTTGAAATAAATTCCCTCAGTTCCCCTCTCCTTATGGTGCAAGGCTGTGATGTAAGGCTTTTTTCTAACAGTGCAGCCTGCCTTCCCAGAGAAGGCAGCTAGAGGCTGACAATTTCCCCACCCACAGGGGAACCATGCTATTTTGGGATCCCCTTCTGGGAACACCAATTCTACACCACTGCCAGCACTGAGTCACCTGGAAGGGGATTCCCCAATGGGGCGGAGACTTCAATACATTCATAGTGAGCCTGGGATCCTGTCCCTGCACTCAGGTCTGGGCTAGAAGCAGGAGAAGGGAGGTCAAGAGCTGGTCTTCAGGCATTGAAGGGTTGGGATTCTTCACTCTGAGAACAGCAACAGCAGCTCCCAACCTTTGGCCCATTGTTCTCACAGTTATGCTGTATGTACAGATAATTAGCCCATAGCAGCGCCTCCTATTAGGGCTAGTGCTATTCCTCATCCCTGAGGGAATCCTGGTTATGACATCTCATGATCCACAAAGCCTGGTCTATTATACTTGCTTATTTATCTGTGTCTGTCTCAGAGGCTTAGGCTAGCCATCATTCAATTACTCACTGTGGAATCCTGGACAATCCCTGGGCTCTTCTTGCTCCCCACTCCCAGTTTCCCAAGTTTCTAAGTCTACTGCCTACAAAGGCTGACACCTCAGACTTTCACCTGCCTATCCCCATGCCCAAATCACTTTGACCCACTTCACCAGCTGTCCCCTGGACAGTGGAAACAGCCTCACTGCCCTGGACGCCATATTGGCTGATAGCAGCAGGTGGCCTTTCTGAAAAGTAAGCCCCACCCATACCCAAAGTGAGCTTAGCCCTGGCTGCCCACCCAACTCAGAACAGAGTTCAAGTCTGGAGAAGTTGAACCCATGGAGACCCTGTTCCCAAACTCTGTGCACTGTGACCCCACATGCCTTGGGCTTGGCACCTTCCTTCTCACTCAGGGATTTCAACCCCACTGGACCTTACTCCTTCCTTTTCAAAAAAATCCTGCCCACTGACTTCAACCACAATTCTTACACATTAGTGGAAAGTCCTATCAGGGAGTCAGGCGGTAGCACAGTGGGTTAAGCGCACGTAGTGCAAAGCACCAAGGGCTGGCCTAGGGATCCCGGTTCCAGTCCCTGGCTTCTCACCTGCAGGGGAGTCGCTTCATAGGCGGTGAAGCAGGTCTGCAGGTGTCTTTCTCTCCTCCTCTCTATCTTCCCCCTCTCTCTCCATTTCTTTCTGTCCTATCTAACAATAACAACAACAATAATAACTATAACAATAAAAAACAAGGGCAACAAAAGGGAAAATAAATAAATAAATATAAAAAAATACTAAAAGGGGCGGGGTGGTGGCACACCTGGTTGAGTGCACATGGTTCAGTGCACAAGGACCCAGGTTCGAGCCCCTGGTCCTCACCTCCTTCTCCTCCTTCTCCTCCTCCTCCTCACCTTGTAAGAGGTGAAGCAATGTTGCAGGTGTCTCTTACTCTCTCCTTCTCTATCACCCTCTTCCCTCTCGATTTCTGACTATCTATACAGTAAATAAAAAATAAAGATAACAAAAAAAAATAAAAAAAAAACCCAAAAAATATTTAAAAGAAGAAAGTCCTATCTGTGATGAGAAGAAGCAAAAAGGTTTTCTGCTTGTTCGTTTTAGTACAGACAAAGATAGAACACAGCCCTGAAATTTTTTTCCTTCAGTGTGGGAGGGCTGGTATCAAACCTAGGTCAAGTTTATGGCAAAGCTGCACATGAGTAAGCTCTTCTGCTAGTCTGAGAGTGAGTTTCAATAACATCATTCACAGTCAATACATGAAGGCTCAAATACAAGTGCACCAGGCACTGGAAAGCCTTGGATGCTAATACCTGCAGAGTAATTACCCCAACAAACATCAACAACAAACAGAAGCCAGGTCCTGCTTACTTACTCACACATCCACAACGACACAGCCACTGGGGTGAGGGACAAGAAAAATGGTCACTGCTAAGTTCTGAACCAAGTAAGGTTCATTTTTTCATTTACAGGGTGTTTGCATCCTGGAACTCCCAGGACTTTTTAACACTGACTAAACCCACAGCACACCTAATTGGAGTGATCAAACACAGATCAGGGACCCTCATGAGTGTTCCAGGGACATTCATGTAAAGGGGACTTGGCAGAAGGGGGAGAGGCACAAGTTTGCTGCTCAGAAAGTGTTCTCAACAAAATACAAAGGGAAGGGAGGAGAGAAAAGCTCAAGGTCACATTTCCATGTGATGACATGAACTCACTGGTCCCTACTTCACCCCATCACAGAGCCACTGTCCCTCAGCAGAAAGTTCTGAACATGGGGGTGCAGGGTTACCTGAGCCTCCCAGCAAGTCCTTCATTTCTCTCCTGCTGGTTCTGATAATGTTCACTGGATACAACCTTGCTTCTATCATTGAGGATGACCTCACTTTCATGGTCTGATAAGATTAGCCAGCACTCAGGGGCATTCTGGAAAGCAATGATTACTGACCCTGCTCAAAGCAGCCCTGCCCTATGCACTGTTTTCCACTAAGCTGTGCACCTGCCAGGACTGAGTCCTTTATGTCCCAACCTGGAAACCAGGTATACGTGTTTCTGCAATTAGATTACACTTTGTGCATGTTGATTGAGTGATTTAATACGGAAACAAAAAGAAAACGAGATTTCTATGAACATTGAGCTGAATGCACTAGAGTTAATAAAGGCATAATGCTAAAAATACTACTACCAGGCTGGTGTGGGAGAGAAAGGATAAGAGATGGGGAATTCGAGACTCAGAGAATTCTGCACTTAGATCTCAACTAAGTGCTCTGAATTTTCCTACCTCTTTTAAAAAAAAAACCGACACCAGGACTTGCAGAATGTGCTTAATGCTATATCTATGCAAGGAAAAAAAAGATTCTAATTATAGTCCTTTTCTCAACATAATGCCCTTGATTCTGCCTCAAAAGGTGGCCAAATAAGCACACATCTGTGTCATTTTAAGCATGAAAAGTCATGTTTTCCTTCCTTTAATGACTTTCTGATTAATCAAGCTAGTGTTGTTTTGAGGAGTGAGTTCCCTACATCCCTCAGGAGCTGTTGAGTACCACTGCCTGCAGATGTGGGCTCGGCCTCACTTCATGTAGAGTGGGGCTGTGTATTCAGTCTCTCCTAGCAGCTCAGCAGACATACTTCACAGGCTGGGATGGGGCTTCACAGGCTGGGATGGGCCTTTGACCTGTCTGGGTTCAATCAGTCCATGACTCCTTCCAGGCAACCTCTAAATCCACTTGACCATCTGCTCCCCTGGGCTTGAGACTTGGGTTGTCTTGATACCAAGGCAGAGATGATATTGTGCATTTTCTTAGAGAACATGCTGTTCTTCTTTGTTATAGATTTCAGAGTAACTGAGGAAAACAAAGCAGTTCATCGTATCTTGCCACAGAAGATCCAAAGGTCACACACACACACACACACACACACACACACACACACACACACAGACACACACACACAGACACACACACAACACACACACACACACACACACACATTCGCCTTCCTTACATATCATGAGATCAAACCCTCCAGATGCAGCTTTCTTTTCTGCCATCAGGGTTATTGCTGGGGTTCAGTGCCTACACAACAAATCCAGCATTCCCGGTGCCACTTTTTCCTCCCTCCCCCCCTCTTGCCTGATAGAAACTGAGAGGAGAAAGATACATAGAGAGGGAGACATCTGCAGCAATGCTTCACTACTTATGAAGCTATCCCCTGCAGGTTGGGAACCTGGGGTTTAAATCCTGGTCCATGCACACTGTAACATGTGTACTCAGCCATATATGCCACTGCCTTGCCCCTAAAGACCCAGATTTTTATGCTCTATAACTTAGTTTGGTACAACTTTTCCTCATTTGGAAATGTTGTTTTCAGGTCTGATTAAATAGCTCACTTGGATAGTGTGCTGCTTTGACAAGTACATGGCCTAGGTTCAAGCCCAGTCCCTACCACACCAAAGTAATTCTCAGTGCTGTTTTCTGTTATCCTCTCTTTATATTTGTCTTTATCTAAGCATTAAAAGAAAAAAGTAAGAATAAAGAAAATGCTGTTTTCTGTTACTTCACCATTTAATAAGCAGAAGGTGCAAGTTCTGCTATGCTGCTGTGCTGGAACTATGCCATCCTTACCCCTGCCTCAGGGCTGGTGGGACTAAAAGCACCCTTTCTCCAGGGTCGAGGCCACACGTCTGCTCTCCATAATGTCTCACAGGACCTATCCACACTCCTACCTCATGAGTCCCTCTGGCACTTTTGTAACAAACCTGTGAAATTTTCCTAACAACTCCTGCATGCCTCTTGACCTCATATGACACTACCTAGCACCACACCATAGCGGTACAGCAGGCAGGTGATGCCAAGTCAAAGGTCTAGGATGGTCCATTTGGATTTAAAAGCCATGTCCACAGTTTACGCTAAGATGTTGAGACAAAGAGACTCTGAAGGGTTCCAAGAACATTCCAAAGACTCCCTAGAGGTTGGAAAAACAAGCTGAGTCAACTTGCTTCATTTAAGGAAGAAATCTAAGGAATTGCTAAACACACAGTTTGTATTCCAGGAATATCATAAGCCAAGGAGTGTCCTACCTAGAGTCAGGGCCTTCTCCCCTGCTAAGGGCTGTCCTGAGAACACAGGGCTAAGTTTTGTAGGCCATGCCCTTAACCCACAATATCCTGGCCCTTTCCCAGTCTTAAAACTGTCCCACTTATGCCAGGTAGGAGTTGGCATGAGGCTCCTGAACCAGTCAGAGATGTGAGCATCACTCCTTGGACATACGAACATTTGATTATTAAGGGGGGAATGGAGAAACAGTACTATCTAAGTACTTCTATGATCAGTGATTGGACACATTAGTGGTAAAGAGGATACAGATGAAGGGAGTGATGAAGATAATGGCAAAGAAGATGAAGATAGAGATGTGTGATTAAGATGTTGCTGCAGACAAAGAGATGGTGACTAAGACACTCATGAATGTAATGAAGAAGATGAAGCAGATGGTCAAAGATGATGGAGATGGTGATGAAGATAAAGATGATGGGAGGGGGTCCAGTGGTAGTGCACCTAGTTGAGGACACATTACAAAGTGCAAGGATACATGTTCAAGCCCCTAGTACCTACCTGCAGGGGTAAAGATAAAGATGATGATAGTGAGAAAGATGCTTAAAGGAATAGGAAAAAGATGTACCAGAGACATCAATGAAGCTGCTGAGGGTGAAACCAATGCTTGGAGATATTTATGACAATCTTGCACACACAGTACCTTCTCAATCCTATAGCAATGACTGAAAAATTAAGAAGTTCCCACTTGGTCAGGTGCTGTCCTAGAGGTTATGGGGAGGGGGGATCTTTTTGGTGAATAATGGGAATGGTCTAAAATTCACTGTGGTGATGGACATAGTTATTGAAATACACACAAAAAAAATACTGAGTGAGGAAAGGAGTAGATAGCATAATGGTTATGCAAAGAGACTCTCATGCCTGAAGCTCCAAAATCCCAGGTTCAGTTCCCCATAGCACCATGAGCCAGAGATGAACAGTGCTCTATTCCTGCTTGTTGGTTCCTGTTTATTAAATATTTTTCCTGCCTCCCAACCATCAAGTTGCAGATGCTTCTATGATTCCATCCTGACTTTCCTGGGCAGATAATCTCATCAATGTGCATCACCTCTCCAGAGCCCTACCCTACTAGGGAAAGATTGAAACATGCTGTGGGGGTGCGGGGATAATACACTGAACATTTCAAATTCTAAAAAAGAAAAGAAAAGAAACAGACAGGAGGTATGGATCAACCTGTCAATGTCCATGCCCGACAGAGAAGCAATTGCAAAAGCCAAAACTCCCACCTTCTGTAGCCCATAAAGAAAGTTGGTCCAGAAGCCCAGAAGGGAAATAATGTTAGGGAAGATAACCAGAGAGCTCTGAACTCCAATTCCATCAGGACCCAGATAGAGAAGAGAAAAAAAGAAAGGACATTAGGAAGTAGTAAAAAGTGCAGGTGTGACTTTGAAAGGAAGAGATGTCAGGACCTCGGGAGGGGGGGAGTTAAATATATATAAATATTTATTTATTCCCGTTTGTTGCCCTTATTGTCTTGTTGTTACTGATGTTGTTGTTGGACAGGACAGAAAGAAATGGAGAGAGGAGGGGAAGTGACTATGAAGTGACTCCCCTACAGGCGGGGAGCCGGGGGCTCGAACCAGAATCCTGATGCCAGTCCTTGCACTTTGCGGCCATATGCACTTAAACTGATGCGCTACCACCCGACTCCCAGTATAAATAATTATATGAAAATAATAACCAACTCATATCTGTGACCTTGGGAGAACTACTGCAATTTCCAATGGAGAGAATGTGGACACAGAACTCTTGTAGTGGGGATGGTGTTGAATTACACCGATTATATCATAATTTTGTAAATCAATATTAAGCCACTAATATAATAAAAAAGAAGGGAAAACTAAAAAAAAAAGCCATATAGAAGAAACTGTGGCTAACATCATAAACAATGCTAAAAATCTGAAAGATTTTCTACTAAAATATCTAAGTGGTCAATGATATCCATTCTCACTACTGCTCAGTCTAGTTCTAGAAGTCTTTTCTAGTACAATCAATGCAAGTAAAAGACATTTAAAAAATTTAGTGTGTGACTCAAGTTCATGCGTGGCCCTCCCAATTCACTGAAGTGAGTTTTGGTACTGTGGTCTTCTTCTGCCTTTCTTCTTTTTTTTTTTTTTTAATTTTTTATATTTATTTATTTATTTATTTATTCCCTTTTGTTGTCCTTGTTGTTTTATTGTTGTAGTTATTATTGATGTCATCGTTGTTGGATAGGACAGAAAGAAATTGAGAGAGGAGGGGAAGACAGAGGGGGAGTGAAAGACAGACACCTGCAGACCTGCTTCACCACCTGTGAAGCGACTCCCCTGCAGGTGGGGAGCCACAAACCGGGATCCTTCCATCCTTCCATCCTTCCTCCGGTCCTTGTGCTTTGCGCCACCTGCGCTTAACCCGCTGCGCTACCGCCCGACTCCCTTCTTCTGCCTTTCTATCTCTATCTAAAGAAGAAAAGAAAGGGAATCCACACTGTAAAGAAAGAAATTTAAGCTATCACTATATGAAGATGCTATAGTAAAACACCCAGAAAACCTTAGATTCCATCAACAACTACTAGGAACAGTAAATCCAATAGAGTGGCAAGATATAAAGTAAATATTCATCAATTGGTGACATTTCTAAACACAAACAAGTCAGAGAAGATAAAGAAAATACCAAAAAATAAAATACCTTGAAGCAAATCTAACAAAAGTGAAGGATTTTTATAGTGAAAAATTATAGGCTATTGTTAATAAGGAGATGAGAAGTTCTACATATGTGTCAGCAACTATGCCATAAGCCAAACACAATAAAAAATTTAAAAAGAAATAAGACACATGAAAATAGAAGGATGTCTTTCTTGTGTCCATAATCAGAAGAGTATTATTAAAATGGTCCATCCTACCTAAAATAATTTATAGATTCAGTGCAATCCTTATCAAAATCCCAATTACATTAAAAGAAATAAAATTCATGTGGAAACACAAAAGACCATGAATAGTCAAAGCAATTCTGAAATACAGGGGGAAAAATAAAGGTATCATTATCCTCTATTTCAAATTACAGTAGAAAGCAATAGTAATTAACAAGGTGTGGTACTGGAACAGAAATAGAGATCCTGGAAATAAACCCACACATACATGGGTGTCTAGTATATAACTAAGGAATCAAAAGCATTTGTAAACCTACACAGCTGGTGGGGATATAACTTGGTCCAACATCTGTGGAGAGCAGACTGGAGAACCCTCACAAGGCTAGAAATAGAACTCCTATATGACCCAGTAATCTCTCTCCTAAGGATATATCCTAAGGACTTCATACCCAACCAAAAAGATATGTGTACATATATTTTCATAGCAGTACAATTTATAATAGCTAAAACCTGGAAGCAACCCAGGTACCCAACAACAGATGAATGGCTGAAAAAGCTGTAGTATATATATACAATGGATTACTACACAGCTATGAAGAACAATGAACCCACCTCCTCTGACCCATCTTGGATGGAGCTAGAAAGAATTATGTTAAGTGAGATGAGATAAGTCAGAAAGATAAAGATAAGTATGGGACGAGCCCACTCATAAACAAAAGTTAAGAAAGAAGAACAGAAAGGGAAACTCAAAGCAGAATCTGACTGAGTTTGGAGTATGGCACCAAAGTAAATATTTCTAGGTGGAGGGTGAGGGTAGATGGTCAGCTTCATGGGGTGGGGGCTCTGGTGGTGGGAATGGTGTTAATATACACTTCTATTAACTTACAGTCTCACAAACCACTAATTAATATGAGGGGAAAATGGATCGAATATCTCAAACTTTTTGATGTGTAGACCATAGTTCTAAGAATATGTTCCTTTAATGTAAGCAATTAAAACTTCAAAGTGGTAATAAAATTTAATTTTAACAGTGGGCTCAAATTGTTAGTACACTTCTAATAATGACTTGTTCTTTGAAATACTAAATCTCCTAAAAACTTAGATCAGGGAGAACAGGAGCAACTGTAGGCATTATTTTATAAGAACAGATATGTGCAAATAGCATAAAAAGACATAAATTATGGTGAGATCTTGTATGCTACAGCAAATCCTAACAAAGGGATTTTCTTTTTTTTTTTTATTTAAGAAAGGAGACATTAACAAAATCATAGGACAAGAGGGGTACAACTCCACACAATTCCCACCACCCAATCTCTATATCCCGTCCCCTCCCCACTAGCTTTCCCATTCTCTATCCCTCTGGGAGCATGGACCCAGGGTCATTGTGGGTTGCAGATGGTGGAAGATCTGGCTTCTGTAATTGCTTCCCCGCTGAACATGGGTGTTGACTGGTCGATCCATACTCCTAGTCTGCCTCTCTCTTTCCCTAGTAGGGTGGGTCTCTGGGGAAGTGGAGCTCCAGGACTCACTGGTGGGGTCTTCAGTCCAGGGAAGCCTGGCCGGCATTCTGATGGCATCTGAAACCTGGGGGCTGAGGTCTCTGGACACAGTTTAAAGTGAAGCATGCTGGGGTGGCACTCGTTGTGTTGATTAGGTTGCGATCAGCGGATGCAATATTATTTGATAAGAATTGGGAGAAGCATACAGGAAAGTGGGCCCTACCCTAGGGTCCCAGGACTGGGGGAAGTTTAGGCTCTATAGTGGAAATGTGAGGTTCCTGCTGTCTTAGGGTTCAAGAAGACAATGGACAGTTATTGTTAACATCACATTATTTGGCAATTGGGTTAACTTTGAAAAGTTCCTTTGTTAGATATACAATCTATTTACAAAGGGATTTTCAACGTTAACCCAGTTGCCAAGTGATTTTGTTACAGCAGTAACTATCTATTGCCTTCTTAAACACTTAGACAGCAGTAACCTTCCCCTTTCTCTATAAATCCCATATTTCTCTTAGCCTGGAACCTATAGGGTGAGGTTCACTTTCCTGCATGCTTCTCTCAATTTATACCATCTGACACTGCATCTGTTGATCCCAACTAGGCAATGTAAACAATACCACCTCGGCATGTTTCACTTTGGTCCGTGTCTAGATGTGTCGGGTGTGGAATGTCAACCCTTCAGCTTCATTAATCTGCCACCAGGTTCCAGATGCTACCATGATGCCAACCTGACTTTCCTGAACAGACAACCCCTCCACTATGTCCTGGAGCCCCACCTCCTGAGATCCCTGCCCCACTAAGGAAAGAGAGAGACAGCTTGGGAGTATGGATCCACCTGCCAATGTCCACGTTCATCGGAGAAGCAACTACAGAAGCCAGACCTTTCACCTTCTGTACCCCATAATGATCCTAGGTCTCTACTCCCAAATGGATAAAGAACAGGGAAGTTTTCAAGGGAGGGGATGTGATATGGAGTTCTGGTGATGGGAACTGTGTGGAAACATACCCCTCTTATCCTATGATCTTGCCAATATTTCCATTTTATAAATAAAAATTTAAAAAGGCCTCTTTCATAAATGCTGTTGGAAAAACTGGACAGTCACATGTAGAAAAGTGAAACTTGTCCTTAATCTAATTCCATACACAAAAAATGCATTGAAGACTTGAATATAGACCTGAAACTATAAAGCAGGTATAAAAAACATGGGTGAAACACTTCAGGACCTTAATCAAAGATGTAACTGTAGACACAAACTCATTGGCAAAGGGAACTAAAGCAAGAGCAAACAAATAGAATTATAACAGATTTAAAAATATCAAAAGAAACATCTACAATGAGAAAATGGCAACTCAGCAACTGAGAGAAAATATGTGTACATTACACATCTGACAAGGACTGACATAAGAATGTTTAAAAATTATACAGATCAGCAACAACAAAAAAAACAAGTCACACATTAAAAAGTGAGTAAACAATTGAACAGGTAGTTCTCTAAAGAATGCATACAAATGTTCTATGGACCTATGGAAAAAATGCTCTGTATCACTTATTTGAGCAAATTAAAACCATGTATCAGCTCATACTGGTAGGAATGACATATCAAAATGTTTGGAAATGTAAATTTGGCAAGGATATGGAAAAAAATTAACTCTAGTACTGCTAGTGGGACAGAAAACTGGTATAGACCCTATGCAAAATAGTACAGAGTGTCTTTTTTATTGCCAAACATTTATACTTTTTCATTTTTAAAGATTTTTATTTGTTAATAGTATGATTAAAGATTATAAGATTACATACAATGTGTAGTTCATGCCACGCCTACCACCAAAGTTCTGTTTTCCCACCCTTCCACCTCCCAAACATAATCGTCATAGTTCTTACAAGCCTTAGAAATAGTTTGCTTGCTTCTGTTTTATTTTTTATTCAGGTTTATGTGCTTCCAATTTCTAGATTCCACATATGAATGAAACCATCTGGTAGTTGTCTTTCTTAGTATGGGGAGTTTTTTTTTTTTAACAACAAAATGGAAATACCTTCTAATTCAGCAATACCACTCTTGGGCATATATCCAAAGGGAACAAAAACACTAATTCAAAAGGACATATGAATACATGTGTTCATAGTTGCTCTATTTATAACAGCTAATATATGGAAGCAACTGAAAAGGAATGATGACTCAATAAGAAGTTATGGAATATACATTCCATAGAATAATAATCAGCAATGAAGAAAGATGATACTGTATTATTCTGACTGAAGTGTATGGAGGAGTAGGTGACTATGCTAAATGAAGTAAGCAAATAATTCAGAGACAATTTCTGACATATAGATGGCTAAAGCAAACAATCTTGCAAAAAAAAAAAAAATAGCACCTGTCTCTTGGATTCTGTGAGATCCATGGTGGTTATCAGAGAAATGGGGGGGGGGGCACTGGAACTTTGCTGGTGGATGCAGTGAGCTGTATACACTCATATATAGGAGTGAAACCATACCTGAAAATCTCTGAAATCTTATAAATAAACCTGTGTTAGACCACTAATTAAAAGTATTGAAAGAAAAAGTGCTATATGATATAGAAACTACTTCTCAGTATGCAGTAAAACTAATAAAAGATACTTTATTCCAGTGTGCTCCCCTTCTCTGGCACAGTTTGGGGCTATTTTATGCTTTTGAAGTCACACAGGCTTGCTGTTCTCTCTAAGAGATGAGTTTCATTGTTATGATCCAGTTTGCAGAGGAGGAGAAAGGGAGGCAGGTGACCAGGGTCACACCACTGGAAATGGCAGGGTTGGAGGGGGCCCAGGCAAAGTGCCCAGAGCTCAGGTTTCTAGTCCTTATTTTCTCAATGCCGCCTTAGATGGAGACTGGAGTCCAGAGTTCACATCACCTTTTCAGGTACAACCTCCTTCTCTGCCAAGGGAGAGAGGTTTTGCCAGTGCTACTCAAGATATTGGAAGTGACAGCCTTTGCCCACCAATCTAGATGCAGAGCCATCATTTCCCCTACATTAACTCAGCAGTTAAAACCAGCTTTCAAATCTCAGCATAGACTAGAACCAACATCTTATAAAACCAATCCATAACTGGTTTTCTACTGCAGTGGCAAATGAAGCTCCCCAGGCCAAATGCAGTCCACAACTTGTTTCTAAATGGGCTTGTGCATTTTTTTGTTATGTAAACAGGCTCTCAATGTTCAAACGACATACTGCACCCACAAAGTTGATGCTCTCAAACTTGACATCACAGTGGCTCAGGGGCATCCACCCTCTCTAGCTCCAACCCACACAATTCCTGCCAGTTCCAGGCACCTGGGGGAACACTCGGCATGTATTCTGATGAGCTATGGTCACCACCAGTCATCCTCACCCAAGAACAGTTGTTCACTTGCCCTCTGAAAATTTCTCCTGATGCTTGTGAGCAGCCCTGTTGTCTGGGGATCCTCCAAGGAGATTCTGGGCACCCAGACCCAGGTCCTAAAACTTTAAAATGATTCTCTGTCAAGCTGGCAGGAGTAATATCCAAATCTGGACAGCCCCCCACCTCCCAGGAAAGAATCAGGATCCAAAATTACCACTGCTCTATGTGGGCCTACAGGCTCATATTCCCCACAATAACACTTCTGAATCTGTTGGTGATACATCAAAGTGGCAAGTATCTGAAGAGATTACAAGTATCGAAGAGTCAATAACATAAAGGAAGGCATTCCTTCAATATACATTAATTCTATTGAACTAGATTTTTATAGAGGCAGAGAGAGGGGATTGGAGAGGGATAGAGACCAACCACAGTAGCAAATCTTTCTTTGATGTGGTGGGGGCTGGAATTGAACCCAGGTTATGTACATGGCAAAGTACTCCACTATTCAAATGAACAACCTTGCCAGCTCTGAACTAAATTTTGACGGAATCGTGTCTTCTCCATAGCCCCAAGTGTAGATTTGAATTTTGATCTTCACTTTCATCCATCCATTTACTTAAAATACCTATTTATCTACCCATCTACCCATATCTCTATTTTTCCATCTACCTACCCAACCACCAAATGACTCGTCTGCTCATCCATCCTTTCACCTGCCCATCTCTCCACTGAGTTACCTATCCATCTAACTTCCACCCCCATCTATCCCTCCAGTTTACCACTTATAGGATAATTAGCTAAGAATTTACACTGTACCAGACAGGGCTGCCTCATGACAAGTACGGGGTGCTGTAACTTGGGTATTACCCTGGAGGGCTCTAGTGGCATAAGTTAATATTTCTGAGCATTGAGTTTAAAAAATTATTATCTTTATTTATTTACTGGATAGAGACAGCCCAATATCAAAAAGGGGGAAGTAGAGAGGGAGAGAAACAGAGACAGCTGTAGCACTGTTTCACTACTCACAAAGCTTTCCCCCTGCAGGTGGGGAATGGGGGCATGAACTCAAGTCCTTGCACATAGTAACATGTGCACTCAACCAAATGTGCCACCACCCAGCCCCTCTGAGCACTGATTTTCTCACATGCAAACTGGAGATTGGGAGAGTGATATCTTAGAAATTAATGCTACATACTGCAAAATATATACCTGAAAGCAGAAGTACACTAGAGTTTGCAGTGAGTATCCCCCTAACACTTCCTCTCCACTATTCTAAGCTTTGGGTTCATGATTGCTCAACAATTTGTTTGGCTTTGTATGTTAACTCTCTTTTCAGTCACCAGGTTCCAGATGTCATCAGGATGCCGGCCAGGCTTCCCTGGACTGAAGACCCCACCAATGTGTCCTGGAGCTCCACTTCCCCAGAGACCCACCCTACTAGGGAAAGAGAGAGGCAGACTGGGAGTATGGATCGATCAGTCAATGCCCATGTTCAGCGGGGAAGCAATTACAGAAGCCAGACCTTCCACCTTCTACAACCCACAATGACCCTGGGTCCATGCTCCCAGAGGGATAGAGAGTGGGAAAGCTATCAGGGGAGGGGGTGGGATATGGAGACTGGGTGGTGGGAATTGTGTGGAGTTGTACCCCTCCTACCCTATGGTTTTGTTAACTTATCCTTCTTAAAAAATAAATAAATAAATAAATAAAATAAAAAGAAATTAATGCTACAATGTCACAGGATCCTAAGCAGATGCGGACTGTACTGAATCAATGGTGACCAGGGAAGACAGGACATCTAAAACTACAGGGAATGTTTGTGTATCTGTTATGCCTTCACTCCTTAAATACATGACCCTGTAGGTTAATAATCACAGACCTAATCACCTATTTTGCACATTACACTGTAAAACGGGAAGCCTGTTAGAACTTCCCCGGCACAATAGCAATCTTTTCACTGATGATGCCCAGTCATTAGTTTTTTGTCCCTGAGTCATCCTGGATATAATGAGCATTTTACTAGTCCACTCATTAGCTCATCTCCTTTAGTTTCTAAAGACCCGTTTGGGAATTATCCCACTGGAGTTTCAATGGCTGAGCATAAAAATGTACTTTCCAAAAGGAAGCCCAGTCCAACCCTCTGCGGTTACTCACTGTGCAATACAAGCAGAATATTTGGTGCTTTTTTTGTGGAACACTGTTCATGAGTAGGGTACCTTCCTTCTCTAACCTGAGACTAACTCACTACATCAGGAACCCAGGTTTCTATCTGGGTCTATGTGAGGTTCCACCTACCAAGTCAAAATCAGGATGAAGATCTGGGTCTTTTTCTGCCATCCTGTTTCATCTAAACTAACACTAAGTGTACCCAATCTAAAATCCCCAATTCTTCAGTCATGCCCAATAAGTTAAGCCCTGCAGGTTCCCAGAACAAAAAGGGTGGAACTTAAGAACCCCCTTATTTTCTTTTAGTGCCGCCCTATTTCTGGGAGGGGGACAGGACTTATTGAACATGCTCTACCCCTGGAGGTCAGTGAACAACAACCTAGAGGCTAGGCGGTGACGCACCTGCTTGAGCACACATAATACAATGTTTAAGGACCCAGGTTTGGGTTCAAACCCCTGGTTACCACCTATAAGGGGAAAGCTCCATGAGTTATCAAGCAATGATGCAGGTGTTTTCCTCCTCCACAGTTTCCTCTAGATTTCCTTCTGTCTCTACCCAACAAATTATATAGGAAATAATTTAAGAAAAAGAAAAAAATCTTTTACTCAATCTCTATAAGTTGGAGTTGGAGGGAAGATACTGGTAGGAAACAAAGCAATGACAGAAGGAAATGACACAGCCTATAAAACACCAGGATGTCCATTTCTGGCTTGCTGGTAACTGAGACTCAAATAGTTCACAGGCACCAGGGCAGGCTCCTCCCCACTTCCTACCTGTTCATCTCTGTCCAAGGACTGAACTACCACTGGATGTACCAAGGACATCAAGCAACAGCCAGTATCAGGACACCTCAGTGAGAGGGATGGAGAATTCCAGCAGAGACAAACTCTGAAGGGGTGGATGCGAGTGTCTGTTACTCAAAGGAGTTGAAGGCAGAAGGTGTTGTCAAGCAGTGAGTGATATGTAGAGAATAGGATGGGGTCACATAGAAGGAGTGAGATTATGTCATGAGGGTGGGGAGGAAGGTCCCTCTCGCAGATAACAACTGAGCTGAGCTGAGACCAGAGTGACCAGAAGATGCTGTGAGTGGCTCATGGGTGTGAGTAGTCACTCTCCCCTCACGTTAGCCTTTTCCCCAGAAGCCTTGTAGCTTTCTTGAAGCTGTTCTCTGCCCATGACATCCTTCAGCTTCTCCCCAGGGAGTCAGACATCTATCAGTGGATAGTGATCATATTCCACATCACTCACCTTGATACCTACACAATTCTGTCTTCCTCCTGAGTTCCTCTCTGCATTCCAGATCCCCACTTCTATTGCTGACCTGTGTGCCTGGTTTTCACATATTTTATGTTGTGCCATGATTAACACACCTCTGAAAATGCCTTTTCATTTTTGCACCCCAACACCTGCACACTGCAGGAAGCTAAGGTTCTGTAACTGGGGGGGTTGGGGTGAGGTGTGTGTATTTAATGCTGCAGGTAAAGCAGACTAGTTCTCTTGAGTCTCATCTTGCCCTGAAGGTCATTTAAAATTGACCTTATATACAACAGCCATCGACAAGCCATGGGACACAAGACAAGTATTGCAATAATTTTTAAGGCTAGTGGTGATAACTGTTTTCATAAGAGAACCATTTAGTGTTCCTGGGGCCTTTGGGGTTGAACTCACATGCATTCATTCTCAGGAGCCTATAAGGCAGGGGTTGGAGGGATACAGATCTGTAGATTCACAGAGCGGCATGTGTCACAGGACACAGAACAAAGGATCCAGGGTTGCCGATGCAATAGGTAAGCCTAATGGGTAAGTTTGACACAAACTTCCTAATATTTCACATACCAGGAACTGGACCATAGCATATGTGACACCAGCTTCCTACATTAGGGGCCAGCTCAGGAACCAATGACATAGCACTCACTGGTGAGGCTATGAGTTACAGGTGAGGCCGTGCCCTGACTCATTCCTCTCACAGATATCAAGAGGTGGGTGGGGGGCTGTGAGATTAAAATAGCACCCACAGCCACAATATGGCCCTGGTGGGCCCTGAACCCTAGAAGGTGCACAGGCAACGATCAGGTGGTTAGGCAGCAACCACACACTGGGGGCTTCTGGTCCACATCACCAACAAAGGTGCTCCCAGAATCCTACATGGGAGAATGGAAGGTACTGACCTCCTTTGGACACACAGTTGACCAGACGCAGGTCAGCCTGACTTGGGGGAGCCTTCCTACACAGGGCATGATCCTGAGCCCACCAGAATGGGTAAATACCACCACTTCATTAATCTCTGGCTCTATTGCTTCAATTCTAAGGGGCAGGATGGGACTCATCCCCATATCCTGGGTCTCCTAGCTATAGTGTCTGGGATTACCTGTTCCCAACATGGTTTTCTACTTCTTAAGTGGTCCATCCACCAACTCCCAGATGTCCTCCCATGGTCCCATCAAAGCTGTACCTGCTGACAGGAAAGCACTATGTACATCCCACTCACCCCCCATTTCTACCAGGACTCAAAATAAGCCACCACAGTGTTCTTTCCTATCTCAGTTCTTTAATGAAAACTCTCAGAAGTATAATGTTCTGCTAAAAGAGAAAATTGTCAGCCTGGCTTACTGCTCAATTATTTTTGAGTCACAAGGCTGGCCATCATGAGCTGAGCATAAAATCACCACTTTGGTAGGGGTGAATGTTATTATTTAGTTCACTATTACTTTCATTAATATTTGAAGAAATATTTTAAATTTATTTTATTAGTAATTTTTAAATTAGTATTTGAAAAAATGTCTAGAATTTTATTGTCATTTTTATTGGTGATGAAATGTTGTGGATTTTTTTTTAGTTTATAAACAAAAGCCATTTTTTTTGTTGTGGATTTTTGTCTATAGTTATTGGTGAGGAAAAACTCTTTTCTACTTACTTGCTTAGAAATGCTGCCTTTTGTGATTATGTTAAGTGTAATGAATAAGGGAGTGAAAACATCTCCTGGAAGGTTTCATCCACAAGTGGAATATAAAAAATTAAAATGAAATTACAAAAAAAATGTTCATAACTGTCAAGCTGATGCTTAAATTCTATAAAATAATGGTTACAGGAGAAAAAGGAGAGGGGTAGGGTTGAAGTGTTGTTTGGTGTAATGGTACTGGAACTTTGGTGGTAAGTTATATTTATTGAGAGAGAAAAAATGAGATGTGAAGCTATATTCCTAAAATATTACACTACTATAAACCAGTGATAAATCAAATTTCAAAAACAACAACAACAACCCTCCTTGCATAGGAAAACAATGTTGCTCCCTCCCTCCTGACCCAACAGACCCTCCAGTCTGTTGACATCCCACTGGAATTCTTCATTCTTCAATTCAGATACTATTTATTTCAGTGCTTTTATTTTTCCTTCTCCACCCCCTTTCTCCTTTTTTCAATTCTGAAAATGTTGGCTATTTAAATTATCTATAAAACGAAAAGGGAACATTGCCATATATGAAAGTGAAAGCTGAGTTGTAGTTTTATTTTCAAGTAGATCTAGAGGTAAATTACATGTCTGGTGGTGGGAAAGAAAAGAAAATCTGGTAACTGTCCTTTCCTTAGATCCCAGCATCTATTAAAAATATACATGTGGGGGCTGGGCAGTAGCACAGCAGATTAAGCACATATGGCACAAAGCGCAAGGGCCAGCTTAAGGATCCTGGTTAGAACTTCCAGCTCCCCACCTGCAGGGGATTCACTTCACAGGTGGTGAAGCAGGTTGACAGGTGTCTATCTTTCTCTTCCCTCTCTGTCTCCCCCTCCTCTCTTGATTTCTCTCTGTCCTACCCGACAATAACAACTACAACAAGCACAACAAGGTCAACAAAATGGGAAAGGAGGCCTCCAGGAGCAGTGGATTCACAGTGCAGGCACCAAGCCCCAGCAATAACCCTGGAGGCAAATATATATATATATATGACCCAAATCTTATATTTTAGCTCTCTATTTATTAGACATCTGTATACCTTGCTATCTTTCAGCCATCAGGTCCCAGATGCTACCATGACCACATCCTGACCTCCCTACACAGATGACCACATGGAAGTATCCAGAATCCTCATCTCTCCAGAGCCCTACCCTACGGGGAAAATATTCTGGACAGAACAGGCCTGTTTTAGGAATATGGGTCGACCAGGCAACTGCCCATATGTCAGCAGGCAGCAGTTACAGAAGCATGACACTCCATCCTTCAACATCCCAGAAGGAATTTTGGGTCCATTCTCCTAAAGGGGGAAATGTTGAGGGACAGGAGGTACCTGGAGGGTACCACCCAGAATATGGGAGTGGTGACAGGTGTGGCTTGGAAAGGTGGAGGTGGGGCTTGGGTCTTAAAAAGTTTGGCCTATGGGCTTCTCTCAGTCTCTCTGTCCAGGTTATCATGTGAGTATTAGTTTGGCTTCTCTCTCTCTGTCTAACTCTCTCTCTTTCTCTCTCTCACTCTCTTGCTCTCTCATGTCCTAATATGTGAATGTTCTCGATTTTCTGGAATAAAATTTAAAATTCCTGAAAAAAAATACATGTGGATACTGGGCAGTAGTATGGAAAAACCTCTTTCATGGGACAGATAGCAAGATCTCATATGTGCTATGAGTGTCTTCATAGAAACATGTCTTTTCTTTTTTTCCAGTTTCAGAGTTCAAATCTAGAAATGGCCTTTAAATTGTGTATAGGAAAACATACGTCATAAGGATAAAAGCAAGATTGAAGAGACTGAGGCAAAGAGCACATAACAGGTCAAACACAAATACTGATAAATACCCCAAATATACAACACAGTGGCCACAAGTAGTAGCTGCACTCTTAACTGCTCTAAACTTGTTGGTGGCCAAAGCAACAAGGAACACAATTATAAAATGTACATTCTCTTTAAGATACCAGCACATCAGCTGTTGCCTCGAAGATCCTGAAGACCCAGAAGACAGTTTCCATGGATCTCAAGGGCACCACTGGTGGTGATGACAGTTGGGAGAGATTCTAATAAATAGGTCAGGTCATACAGAACAGGCTCTAGGAATCTGTTTTTATAGAGTGTCCTGTTGATTCAGATATAGAACCAAAGAATGGATGGATAGACCAGACGATCAACCACTCTGCCCAGCTGTGTGCTCCTGCCATTTGCTGCTGTTTTCAGTATAGGCCAGGAGCATTCAGAGATCTGAGCCAGTTCTCCTCATCTGAGAAACAGCACTCACCCTCAAGTGTGTCATCTTGTACAGTCTCAAGAAATACTACCCACAAAGTATTCACAAGAAACTGCTACACAGAAGATACTGAATAGAGTATTTGCAATAACCATTAATAATAACCACTCTGCCACCCCCCCACCAAGGCAATCTTGGATGATGCCCGGTGACTGAATTTAAGTCACTCTGGATGCACTGGGCTTCCACCAGCACATACATATTAGGAGGAGAGACACTAGCAACCAGTCATCAATGGCCATGCCTAACTAGGCAATCCTAACCCCTTCCAATGAAGCCTTTACACTCTGCAAAGGAATGTTGTTGTTTTTTTTTTTCATAATTAAATGTCATCTTTTTCTGCTAAGCTCACAAATAGTATGGCTTCTGTATTTTCAGAACTCCATGTCACAGACACTGCACCAAGTCCCAGCTTCGGCAGAAAGAAGGAAATAGAGCTAATGCCAAGGGATCAGTCACCAGGTGATAAAGTTTTGTAGTCTCCATCTCTGTCCTTAAAAACATTGAGCATCCCCAGAGTCCTGTAGGACATGGGGAGAGAGCACAGGGTGCAAGCAGCAGCGTACAGTTCTTATTTTTATCTCAGAACTTGTGTTTTTGTGGAATCCTGAGTGGTAGCAGCCTGTTCTGGGCACAGTGGAACAAAGTGTGCAAATGTACAAAGGACCCACTGGAGGATCATTTAGCACTGCTGGTACTAACATGCTAAGTACCGATTCCTAATAAGTAGACAGTACTGAGCATTAATCAGACCTCCATGGGGGGTTAATAGAAGGTTTGGGCTTTGCTCAGACAGTACCTGTCCAGCTCCTAGTTATCCAGGCAAATTATACAACAGTCCCAAATCAGACCAAATAAGAACAATCTTTTCATTACCACCAAGTATGTCAACAATCCAACCCAACCTGCCAGCTCCCTTTAGGCCTCCAGGTACTGTTCATATGGCGGAATTCACTCATTCCTCACAGGAGAGCTCTGCCCCCCTGTAACAGCCTAGCCCTGCCACCACTAGCAGCAGTGGCACTGCCTCCTGCTGGGAATTTGCTTTGTGCATTTTAACAAGGAGGAAACTGGAACCTTCCACCTGACTCCAAGAGGAGGGAGGTACCATTTTGCAAATGGGAAGGAATTTCAGGGTGCCTGTTCCCTATGCTCAATGTCACAGGGCTGTAGTTTCGGTTTTATGCCTGACTACCTCTCTCCAAGCCTCAAGCTTGACTGGCCAAGAGCTGCTTCCTCAAAAGTCTCCTTCAAAACTCCTCCACATGATGGGGTCATTCTACATTACATTCCGCTGCCCCTGCCTGATATAGGCAAGGTGGACATTATACCCAGATGTCTAGTGTGGTGGGTAGAAGCCTGGAAGCACCCAGCAGAAGTTAAACCAGATTAAGAAATGGCAAATATGGGACTTAGATTAGGCAGCCCACAAAGCTTCCCCACGGTTCAGATCTGGAAGCTAAGGGAAGCCTCTATAAACTATACCTTCCCTAACCCCAGATGTGTGCCCTGGGATGACTAACTTAAATTTATGAAGGCTCAGTTGTCTCATCTGTGAAATAGGGAAGATAATACTACCGCTCTATCAGGTTCTCACAAGGGTTACATTATAAGAGGAAAAGATGGCTTCACTGCATTGAAAACTCACAGGTGCCCAGTGTACCCATTGCCTCTGTCTAAATGGAGGGACACACAGGACTGAAGCCCTCCAAGTAGGAGCTGAAGGTCTCTAACTCCCCACCAAATCACTGACCACCTGCGGCAGAGGGAATGGGCTCTCACATAGAAAGTGTCATCAGGGAGCTTTAATTCTCTAAGGGTGACCTCAGCTTGAGGGGTCCCAGAGCCAACACACAGGTGTGTATCATTGAAGTCAGGGAACAATGCTCTTTTCATTAAAAAAAAAATCCCCAAGTGTGCCCAAAAGGAAAAAAGAAAAACAGTAAAACCCCCAGCTGCACTTCAGGATACAGAGATGGCATGTTGCCATGGCAACTGAAGGCTAAATTATTCAGCAAGTGAGAGCAAAAGAAACTCCAGATGAGGCCAAACAAAGACAAAGGAGCCAATTAAACCATTTCTGTAGGGAAAATAAGCGGGCCAGCCAGAAGACTCTGTCTGACCCCTGGGATGTAATTTTTCAACTGCTGTTCTGTGTCCAATGCTGGATTTCTTTCTGTTTTTTTTTAATGTGGTGACAAATAACCAAACAGCTACTATGTTCTGGTCCAATATTTAAAATTAGTTACATATTCAGTGAGTAATGGGAGAATTCTAATCTAGGGCTATGTTTTGGTGCCTCTTAATTACGGAGCCTTTGAATTCTAGGGGTGAGCTTCTTGCTCACACCTCTCCTCTCACCGGAGCTCCCAACTTCTCTCAACCCGAGCACATGATATGTCGGTTGTAGTTTTTTTTTTTACTGTTTATTTATTTATTTATTTATTTTTCCTTTTGTTGCCTTTGTTGTTTTATTGTTGTAGTTATTATTGTTGTTGGATAGGACAGAGAGAAATGGAGAGAGGAGGGGAAGACGGAGATGGGAAGAGAAAGATAGACACCTGCAGACCTGCTTCACCGCCTGTGAAGTGACTCCCCTGCAGGTGGGGAGCCTAGGGCTCGAACCAGGACTCTTCTGTGGGTCCTTGCCCTTTGCGCCATGTGGTGTGCTTAACCTGCTGCCCTACCAACCGACTCCCTTGGTTGTAGTTTTTAACGACATACACTATATTGATTACTGCCATTTCTTTAACAAGTAAAAATTAGTTTATCAAACAGAAAATAATTACCAGTTGGCATGGTTAGGATACAACTGTGAAAATTTGATATTAAGTAAATACTCAGTAGAGAAGGATGTGTTGAGCAAGTATAAATTGTAAGAACCACGTTTCTTAAAAGTCACAGACTTTTGTCCTGGGGGTCACTGCTTGTATTTGTAAATAAAGTTTTATTTTTTTCCCTCCCCTTCCCTTTCAATTAAGTTTTATTGGTATAAGGTCACACTCATTCAGTGTGCAGATGGTAAAGTCATATAGTGACAGTTGTCCTTCTAAGTCCTCAATATCAAAACTAGCCACCACCTTGCCCTTCATAGAAAATGTCTAGCAGTGCCTGAAGTATGACTGACTATCTGAGGAACTTAATAATGTAAGATTTTTAAAGAAGATACACATATGGACAGTAGACATATGGAAAAATGCTCTATTTACCATTGGAGAAATACAAATTAAAATCACATTGAGATCCTACTTCACACCTGCAAGAATGGCCTACATTCCACCCCATCACCTGGGACCCTAGTCAGGGAGTCCTGGGATTCCCACACAGACACCATGAGCCTAGACCTCAAATAGATCCCTCTCTTCATTATCATTCGTCATCTCCATCAGAAACAACATAATGGACCCCTTTGGGGGCCCCCATAGGAACTTGCCCTTAATGTGGAACAACAGTAGTAGAGAATATTCTATCCTCTGAAGGGCGGTTGGACAACATACTCTATCTACCACCTGAAGAAGATGGGTCCTGAAATTGGTGCAACTCGGAATATTCCTACTCATGACCACAGAATACAAGTTTGGACCTACAGGGATGTAATGGTTACACAGGTTGAATATGGGGCCCAGATCAAATCGATGGGGGTTACAGTCAACAATATTTATACACTTTTCCCATATTAGGGAGCTACTCTCTTCCCTGATTGAGCTTTCTAGCCCTTTTTCCAGCCATGACATTATCTCCGCAGACAATAACTTGGGTCCACCTGCATGTCAGGCTCAGGAAAAAACTAGTAAAGTCATAGGCCCTTTGCAATATACCTAAAATAGACCTACTAGCTATTTCCAAAACAGAGACCTCAAATCTTCATCTGCAATATTCCAGCCTTTAGGTTCATGATTAGTCAACAATTTATATGGCTTTATGTGTTAATTTTTTAGCCACCAGGTCCCAGACGATACCATGATGCCAACCAGACTTCCCTGGGCAGACAACCCCACCAATGTGTCCTCAAGCTCTGCTTCTCTAGAGCTCTGCCCCACTAGGGAAAGAGAGAGAGGCTAGGAGTATGGATCAACTTGCCAATGCCCACATTCAGTGAGGAAGCAATTACAAAAGCCAGACCTCCCACCTTCTGCACCACATAATGACCCTGGGTCCAAACTCCCAGGGGGTTACAGAATAGGAAAGCTATCAAGGGAGGGAATGGGAGAGAGAGCTCTGGCGGTGGGAATTGTACCCCTCTTATCCTATGGTCTTGTTAGTGTTTCCATTTTATAAATAAATATATTATAAATAAATAAATAAAAGAATGGCCTATATCAATAGGAAATGATAAGTGCTGGTAAGAATGTGGAGAAAAAGAAACTCTTGTTACACTACTGGTGTGAATGCAAACCAGTGCAGCCCCTATTGAAAATAGTCCGAGAGTCCTTACATAAATAAAAATGAAAATACCTTATGATCCAGCAGTTATCACTTAAACATATAACAGCAGGACACAAAACATTAGTTCAGAAAAACATACACACCACTGTCTATATAACTGCATTGTTAATAATTGCCAAGAAGTGGAAGCAAGCTAAATGTCCATCGTGATAAAGAAATTCTGGGATATATATATATCCAATGAAATACCACTCTGCCATTAAAAACATGATATTGCAGTTTTGGGGGACAAATATATAAAACTAGAGGTTCGCAAATGATAGCTAGATTATGCTTAGTGAAGCAAACAAGTAGTTAAAGTACAGCCAGTGGATGTCTTCTTTAGCATAAGGAATATAGATGTGTTAAGGTATGTACGTACACACACACACACACACACACACATACAGACACACACAGTAGCCAAACTGTCTTTAAAATATTGTGAGATCTATGCAGATTATTGAAGGACACAGAACTCTGGCAGTGTGTGTGGTGTAGAAGTATATTTTTGTAATGTAATATTGTAAACAATTATTAATTTTTTTTAAGCCCAGAAGAAAAAGAGGATGACAGTAAAAGCTCCAGTAATGAGAGAAAGGAAGGAAAGAAAAAGGTAGGGAGGAGGAAGGAAGGTAACTAGGCAGGTAGAAAGAGAGGGAGGAAGTAAGGGAGGGAGGGAGAGGCTCAGGTGCCAAGGAGGTGGCTCAGTGGCACAGCATTTATGCTGAGTGTATGAGACCCTGAGCTTGATCTCTGGCACAGTATAAAAATGAGAGTATAAAAAACTGAGAGAGCAATGGCAGTAATGTAAAAAAATAAGGTGAAAATTGGACTGCTATGGTGTATTGCACCAAAGCAAAGTACTCTGGGCAAAGAGGAAGAGGAACGGGGTAGAGGGCCACTTGGGTTTTGGTGCATGATGATGGAAAAACACCTATGTGGGGGGAAAGAATGTCTTGCAGACACCTATCATGGGGAGATAAGAGGTTGTATCTGTGTCAACAACTGTCCTGTAAACCATTAACTCCGTCAATAGAGTGAAGAAAGATGAGAAAGAAAAAATGAGAATACCGGGGGCTGGGCAGTAACACACTGGGTTAAGCACAAGGACCAGTGTAAGGATACCAGTTCGAGCCCCTGGTTCCCCACCTACAGGGGGGTCACTTCACAGGAGATGAAGCATGTCTGCAGGTGTCTTCCCCCTCCTTTGTCTTTCTCTCCTCTCTCAATTTCTCTCTGTCCTAACCAACAACAGCAATAATGACAACAACATGGTAACAACAACACAACAACAACATGGAGAAAATGGCCTCTAGAAGCAGTGGATTCACAGTGCAGGCATCAAGCCCCAGGAGGCAAAAAAAAAAAAAAAGAATACCATAAACGATGGAGCTCTGTGTATTGGTCTTTCTCAGTAAAAAAGATATAGGAAAGACTTAGCACTTCAAGAGAAAGCAGGAACACAACGGGAAAGGAGCCCTGAGGAGGGAAAGTGGGCAGTCCATGAATTTGGTGGAGGATTAGAAGCCACAACTGGCACAGTGGTTCCTGCAACTATTAAGATGAAGACAGAACTGTGGCTGAGGTACACACAGAAGAAAACCAAAGGGTGGTGAACAGTGAAAATAAGGCTCATTCTCACTAGAAAGGAGACAGAAAAGCAAACCTCTTGGGGCTGCACAACCCACTAATGGGATGGTGACAGTGACCAGACAGTGGGCCCGGATAGGTGTAGGTGGGAATCAACACTGAACTGAAGCCTCACCTGGCTGGTGCTGAGAATACTAGGGCCCCAGGATGCCCACCCCCTCCAGGGAGAGACCTCTGGGAAATTCTCCAGGGGAAAACTGGGGGGTAGTGGAGAAGGAACTGTATATTTTAGTGTTGGTGCAAAAGCAACCATTTAGAATATAAAACCGAATCATCAACCACTGACAGTTGAGTACTGCACTCGAGTTATGGAATGACATCACAGAAGATGAGTTATCACAACCATTTGGAACATTGCAGGCTAGTCTCCAAAATATGGCTGAGTGATGCAAAACACAGCATACTAAAGGAGAAGGCAGGCATTATGTGTCTGTGTCTTTCATGTTTACACATGCAGAGAACTAAATTCTATGGTAGGGCAGATGGTGGTAACCTCTGGGGAGAAGTGGACGGCTGGGTCTGGGAGGTACATTGTGCATATCAATGGAGACGTTCTGTTCTCTAGGTTGGTTATTAAAATGTGGGGAGGGTTCTGTAAGTCATCACACCTAAAATATCTCAACGAATGTAAAAGCAACCAGCAAAGAGGTCACACTTTGTTAAGTGCATGATCCAGGTTCAAGCATGGGCCACCCTCACTGGAGAACTCTTTGGTCTCTGTCCCTGTCCTCCATCTGTCTCCATCTGAAAAGGTCAGTCTGGAGTGGTGAATCCCTGGCAACAACAAAGTAAGCAAATAAAAGCTTACATATGACAGAATGAGGCAAAGTCATTAAGTTCTAGCTAGAGACTTTCAAGGAGTTTTGAATTCTCTCTTTTGAAATGATATATATACTGTCCCCAGAGCTCAACTCTCTGTTGATTCAGTGCTGGGGATAGAACCCAGGTCCTCATGCAAGCAAGAACGTGCTATACGACTGAACCACCTCCATGATCCTTCTCTTAAAAAGAGGAGCAGCTTGCCTTAGTGCAATCCTACATGCACTTGCACGTGTATCTGGAACAAGTGAAAAACACTGAAAGTAACTGTGAAGATCTGGGACCGAGGTGACTTTCGCTTTTTTTTTTTTTCAACTTCAAAATGAATGTATTTGGAGATGAGTTTGAGTGTCACATTTATCTTCAGTTTTCCCATCAATAAGATATGGCAATAATCTCTACCTGACAGCTCACAAAGGAAATGAGTTCCAGTGCTGAGGTTATGAGATGTTATAAAATGGCAATCTCTGGATATCTTAACACTGAGTTTTCTCCTGAAGACCATCTTCCTATAGCCAAGTACCAAAGACCTCTTTTCTTGATTCCTAAATCAATTTCTAGTCAGCCTCTGATATTTGTGGTCTCAGATTCTGACAGTGACTCTGTTGCCTGTCTTCACAAACATCCCTTGAACAGATACTTCCCTACCCCCAGAGGTTCTGTTTCTCTGTTCTGGAGCATTCAAGGAACTTTTACCACCAATAGGTGTGTGTGTGTGTGTGTGTGTGTGTGTGTGTGTGTGTGTGTGTGTGTGTGTGTGTGTGTGTGTGCATGTGTGCGTGCGTGCGTGTGTGTGTAATGCAGCTGAGGAAGATGCTTTCTCCTGCTTGTGCTCTCACCTGTGTCTATTAACCCTGACTCTCCCTGTATCTCCCTGTATCTGTATCCCTGTATGTGTTTCCTTGTCATGGTTCAACTTTTCTCTGTAGATGCAGTGACCCTGACCCTGACTGTGGGACAAGCAGGCCTGACCACCTAGCACAGTTCTTTCCAAAGAACTGAAAGCTACTTCAGGGATGGACACTTGACTGGTTGCCTCAACCAAGGTCATTAATTTGAAGATGGCACATACTTATTCATTTGGCCCTGGTGATGGGTTCAGGAATGAATATGTGATGCAGACATGATCAATTAGTCCCTTCTATGTCCCTAAGTCAAGATGGCTGGTTCAGGAATAGGCACCTGACTCAAGGTAAACCAAAAAGGTTTGATTCTAGGGCTTTTCTCAGTTGGAAGACTTTCTCTTTCTGCTACTCCTGATATAAGTTTGCAGATTTCTGGCCAAGATGAAAAATGAGATGGCCAGCAAAAGAAATCACACCATGAAAAGCAGATCCAGGATAGTGAAAGAGATCAACTTCTGTCAGTGTTGTATGTAACCATCCCTGCAGCCCCATCTCAGTCCTAGTGCAGGGAGCATCTATATGATTCACATGGTACTCCACTGCCTTACAAACTGTCTGGGGCATTGCAGTTATGCCCCAAATAGCTGAATGAATAAGTAGACAAACCTGGTCTGTGTACTAGTGAAGAGAAAGGGGCAGATGTTTGCAGAGGAATGGAGGTGGCAGACAGAGGAGCAAGTGAGACCATCTCATCAAGTCTGCAGCAGGGGGACAGCAGGTTTTAGTAATGATATCTTTTCCCATGGCTTCTTATTTGAATTCAAGAACTCATTTAAAAAAGGAGAGGAACAAATTCTCTATTTAAAAACAAAAGCTACATAACCCACATAGAGCCTGAGTATCAGACTCCTGACTTAGTAGCTCTCATGGAGTAGGTCAAAGCAATTTTGATGGAAAAGAAAATAAATTTATCAGTCACACAGAGCTTTGACAATCTAGAAGTTTCCATCATTCTCTTCTAGGTCGGAAAGCTGATTCATTGGCAGAGTACAGAGTTTTCATATGCAAAGCCTTGCATAAAGCAGCAGATCAGCCAGTGTTTGCTATCTCTCTGAGTAAAAAGAAGAAAAATTAAATTTCTCTGAATGCTGAGATGGGAAGAAACAAGCCCACCTGACTGGAAGCTCTGATTCCCTCTCTTAAAAAAATTTTTTTTTTCTTAGTTCCTTCTCTTTCTCTGGCATGATTCTCTTGATGAGCCCAGGTTACATGCTCAGCAGACTGTGGTAAGTTTGGTGGCAGGAGATGCCAGTAACTACTGGGATGTGCAGGTGCTGGGCCCAAGGCTTAGCCACTTATGTTCTTATAAGGCAACCTAGAGAGTTGCCATTGCTTGGAAGCCACTATACTCCCACAATCCAATCCCCACTCACTGCCAAAGTGTCCTGTGTCAGGGAGCATGATCCATCCCAACAAACCATGTTGTCCTGTCTCAATACATGCTGGACCTTAGCCAGAGGATCTCAGTGATCCTCTAGGAGATCTGGTGGGAGAGGGGGTTGTCATAAAGTAATAGGTGCCAACTCACTGTTCTAGGTCACATCTGTACATAGATGGGATTGATCTGCATGCACACTATCCTTCCAACACACACAGACACACACAGCTGGCTGATGCCATGTATTGGCAGTTGCCAGGCTGGCACAACCTGTAGTAACTGAGGAACCCTGGAGGAGGAACCCTGGAGGAACCCTGGAGGAGGTGAGGTTTCAGACTGCTACAAGGACAAAACTTCTGCTGGAGTCTACATGCCACCACTTACTTGGAGAGTTTCATTTCAATCTGTTGCCGGATTTCCTGCCTCTCTTCATCTGTTCTCCTGGGGAAAATATTCCTGTCTTCCAGCTCTTGCTTGCTGGGCCGATTCCTCAGTTTCACCGCCAAGAGCTCCTTCTTGCATTTCCTTGGCAAAGTCCCTGAGAGAGCCATGGAAAAGAGAGAAGGGGTGACAAGAAAGAAGTTAATGAGGAACCCATTCAAAGAAGTCACCACCTACTAGGGGACAGAGGCAGGACCAGAGTGAGGGCAGGACTTATTAGCTGGCAGTGCCTCCAGCAGGAACCATGGGCAGCACAGGTAGAGAGATGTCACTAAGGTCCCCAATACATGGGCAATAAGCTCTTTGGGTGGGGGCCCATCACAAATCCCCAGGCCACCAGAGAAAGCTTCACTTGCAGTCCCAGGGTGATTATTAATGAACACTTACTTTCTTACCAAACTGCTTAAGTTTAGACCATGACTTACATGGTTAACATTTACAGCAATACTCCCACATTCCAGGAGTTAGGTGGGCCTTTTAGTTGCTAAAGGGCCCTCCTCAGGGTCTCCTCTGCCCCCTGCCCTCTTCTATCTGCTCTGTCTAGGGCTCTCTTCTTCCTCCAATGCTGGTTTGAACTCCCCCTTCAAAGAGCTCTAAATGAAACACCAATTTCTCATGCACACCAGCAACTGTTTCCTCTCTAAGCTCTTTCTTGCCCTGTTTTTTCTTTGCCACCAGAGTTTTTACTGGGGACTTCCTACCTGCACCACTCTATCACCCCAGAGCAGTGGACCTTGTTCATTCTTTCTCTCTCTCTCTATTTCTCTTTCTCCCTTTCTTTTTCTTAGATGTAGGGTTAGAGACAGAGAGGGACAGTGAGAGAAGAGACACCATAACACTGTTCTAGAACTTGTGAAGTTTCCCTTTTGCATAGTGCTCCCAGGTGGTGACCTGGGGCTTGAATTTGAGTCACCATGCATGCTAAGGTATGCACTCTCCTGGGATACCAGACCATATAGCTTGTTCTTTAATTATCTGCCTCATTCATGGACTTTAAATCAAGGATAGTTCTTGTCCAGGGCCCTAGAAGGGCCCACAGCTAACACAGAGGGTTATCAATAATACTATTTAGGGGAAATAGGTAGGATGATCCAGAGCCCAGCAGGATGAGAAGGAACTGGTATTCTACAAAAGCCAGTAAGGGAGGGGAACTGAGATGGGGGGGGGGGGGAGGATTTCCTGACACATACATCTCTCAAGAACACAAAATTTATGATTATTTCTGAGAAGAAATGGTCTTGACTGCCTTCAGGGCAACCAAGGGAATCATTCATCAGTACTCCAAGAAAGGGCATATCTGCTTCATCTAGCTCCCTGGGTATCAGAGCGCATACCTACCTCTGGCAACTTCACATGTTAGCTATTGGCTAATAACTGCAAAATCTGCCCCAGGTTGCAGGTTTGAAGGGTATGCTTTATACCAGGGCCTGGATTAATTCCTGGGGTGCGGGGTGAGGGGGTGGGTGCCAATTATCACCTACACTCAGCACTCCCACTACTACAGATGGAGGCAAACATTACTGAGGTAAAATAAGTCCCCAGAGAAATTTAACTCAGGAGATCTCTCACTCAGAATGTATACCTTACCAGGTATGAGGCCCCAGGTTTGAGCCCTAGCACCACCAGGGAGGACCTCAGTACTGGGGGAAGCGCTACAGCCAATGGAGTGATGTGGCCTTCTTTCCCTCTCATCTCTCTCCCTCTGTGTCTGCAATAAAAAGAAAAATTGCCCTGGGAGCAGTGCGATCATGCATAAGTGAGAACCTGGTGCCACAAAAAAAAAAAAAAAAAAATTAAAGATCATTTTAAGTGAGGGAGATGGGAACATGAATAAATCACTACATGAGCAAGTTAAGTCTCATCAACTTATTCATTCAACCTCTGTAGGAACAAATGACTACACAATAGGGACACTATCAAACATACAGGTGTAACAGGACATCTTAGCAGAACCCTGAGGTAAAGTACAGTACAAAGCACTGGATTCAGTTGAGGCATGTGTTTCTAATATGAACTAGCTTGCTGTTTTACAAATGGAATGACACCTCCAAAAATCCTTTCAGCAAGGACTCCAGCCTGAATTTGTTTTAATGGCTTTATAGATGGCTGAGGTCTTCTGTTACAAAATCACAAAAAGCCTAAAGGAGTCACATACATCTTTTAGTTGGTATTTACTGCATGTTCTTCTGGGGATTGAAAACTCAAGTTTTCAAAAAGACCTTTGGTGATGAGAGTGGTGGAGAAAAAAAAAACTATACTGTAAAGCTCTAAAGTAAAAAAAAAAAAAAAATATATATATGTATTTATATGAAAACTCAAGTAGTATTCATACATTGGAGAAGTGCCAAAGGTCTTGGGACAAATCCTATGTAAATATCCAGGGTCTAAATGTATGGCCAGAAATGGTGGTCTTTTTTTTTTTTTTTCAGAAAACTATAATATTCTGAACCATATAACTATGATAAATATGGTTTAATCTTTTTAGTTTTTGACAGTTTTTAAACTGACTTCAAATGTTTGTCATTATATACTTTTAGTATTAGTTCTTGACAGAAAGATCCTTTCATCAGAAATTCCTGGATAAAAATGAGAATTCATTCCACATGAAAACTCTATACTAAGAGCAAGGTTGTCTTTTTTTTTTTTTTTTTTTTTTTTACCAGAGCACTATTCAGCTCTCTGGCTTATGGTGTTACCAGGGATCGAGCCCAGGACATCGGAACATCAGAACATCGAAATTTAGAAAACTGGAAAACAGACAAACCAAAAAAAAAAAAAAGTTGGTTGCATAAACCTCTGTGGGCGCATATGAACACACAGTAGGTTCACTATAAAACATGGCATCAGATGTTACCAGGTTTTGCTACTAAAATGTCAATAAAGGAAACTTCCAGGTGAATGCATTAAAATACAGATTTTACATGAACTTAAGTGATATTTACACTAATGATAGACTGAATCTACACATGGGTATGTCCAAGGTAGCTGACATTCAACAGGGTGTACAATTGAGAAATGGATGCTAGGAAGCCCTTGTGTTCTGTCTGAGTGTAGGAAGCAAGCAACCCTTCCTCCCAGATGCCCCCAGGAACACTTGTTCTCCCATCCCCCAATCCAGAATCCCACTTTGAGAAGACTGTCTCCCAAAGCAATTGGGACAAGCACATTAAAATACTGTCCACAAAAAGGATATCTACTCAGCTTTATAACTGATAGTAAGAAATCAAGTAAAATCTTAATCTCCAACAAGAAGACTCTTGTAAATCTGTGGCACACCTGTGCCTGGTGAACATTGCATGCCTTGAAATCTGGTATATGTACTACCAAAAGCCAAATGCTATTTGTGATTTATCACTACGAAGCTTGTAGAAAACATATGCATATGTGACCGTCAATTTTGTAAGCACACATTCTACAAATCAGTAGAGAAATGCCAGGAATTGATCATTTTACCTATTTTTTTATTAGTTATATTTTATAGCAAATCTTCTTTTAGTAAAAATCATAATTTAAAATGTGAAAGATTCATAAATCTGAAGAGAAATCCAGACTATAATAAAAGTAAACACTGTCAGTGACAGCTAAAGCAGTGGGGAAAAGAAATTCCCCTCCATGAAAGCAACAAAATAAAGTGGACAAGAGAGAAAACCCACATCACAGAGCTCACGAGCCTTGTCATGAGTATATCCAGGTTCTAGCCCGACCCCCATATGGGAGTGCCATGTCACTGGGCAAAACTCTGGTGCTATGGTGTGCTTCTCCATCTCGCTTTGTCTCCCTCACTTTCTTTCTGAAAGAAAAAGCACTCTAGCAGCAATGCAACCACACATGTGTGTAAGGTCCTGGCTCCACAAAAAGTGAAAAAAATAAAAATAAAAAAGATAAACATGGTCATGCTTGACCTTCTCAGAACTCTTACTGAGAGGGTTATAACAACACAGGGAATCTTTATTCAAGGAAAATGATTGAATCCAGGTGATTATGTGTGACTGTCCAGTTTTCTAGAAGTCTGAGGCTGGCTGATCTCCACACTCTGAAAGCAGCAATAAATGAAATTCAGTCACAAATCACCATGCTATTTGTCTTGTCTCCTGGTTTCTTTTCCTTTTTTTTTTTTTTCCTATCTCCTGGTTTCTGAAGTCCGTACTTGGAAGCTGTCTGTTGATCTGACTCAAGGTGACACAGGATTAAATGTCTTTGTAGATATAATATTTTCTGTCTAAGTGTAAGACTTTGGTGCTGCTCACTACCCTATAAAGGTATTTATTGGCAATGCCAAGGTAAATTCAATAAACAGACTCAAAATTAAGTTACTTGAAGGTGGGACTATTGCTACCAAATCCAGTTCAACTCTGAGAAACGTTAGGGTGCTGTTTCTTTACACAGTAGACAAACTGGGTTTAAGAAGATAAGATGAGAACTCCACCTGCTCCCCAGGCACCGTAATGACCTATGGTGGCTGATCTCTGGCTCCACTGCCATGCAGAAGGCAGTCATCTATGACCTACACAGACACCTGAAGGTGCCCCTGGGCCCATCCCATATATGCCTACACCTCTCAGGTGAAGAGGTTATATGCCTTGAGAAAAGGATGCCATGGGGAATTGTAGGCCACACTCTCTTCTAATGAAAGTCACTTCACTTTCTTTTCATAGTTTCATGCAAGCCTGAGATCTTCATCCCAGGGTTCTTCCTCACAGCCAACTATGTGGTTCCTCATCATACCTTCCCTTAGAAATGTGATGCAGGGAAACAATTACAGAAGTCAGAACTTCTACCTTCTGCAACCCACAACGACCCTGGGTCCATACACCCAGAAAGATAATGGGGAAGCTATCAGGGGAGGGGATGGGATATGGAGACCGGGTTGTGGGAATTGTGTGGAGCTGTACCCCTCTTATCCTATGGTTCTGTTAATGTCTCCTTTCTTAAATAAAAAAAAAAAAAAGAAAGAAATGTGATGCATCCCAAAATTACTCATCAAAGCCAAACGTAAGTACTGCCTTATCTCCTCTGTCTCGTAATACTATGGCCACTCACAAATGGCTAGAAACTTTCTCTGTAGCCACAGCTTTTTGCAATTCCAGGTCTGTATGTACAGATTCCTGTATCATGTCTCTACGTGGTCCCTACTTGGCCATTTTCTTGTTGTCTTATAGCTAAGTTAAATGACAGAGCTGACCCATACCTTAACCCTAGCATGCTCACACTAAACCCCGACACTCATCAAATGTTCAGTTGCTTGTGGTACTATCTATAGAGCATACCTTAGTCCAAAGAACAGAACATGAGCACCTTGACCTTACTGAGCTATCCAGGGAAGGGAGGAGCATGTGAAAAGTCCACCTAAGAACAACATGGAACAGAATATATGCTTCCATTAGCACATGGTCAACATACTCAATAATTACTTATCTTCACTACACTCAGTACCTGAACTGGAAAACATATTGCCTCAATCTGGTAAGCTTACCCACTGGGAAGATACTGTCATATTCCTCTTCCCCACCATCCCACACATTACAAAGTAAGCAAGGTTCTGCTGAGTTACATAGTTCTAGACAGAATAAGTAAACCACCCAATACAGACATGTCTAGAAAGGGTTTCTGAAGCAGCATCTGAGCTGAAATATAAAAGGTGGATTCCCATCTGGAACAAATGATGCCTGAGGTTTAGATTTATTTCATAAAATCGATACACTGTGAAACCTTGTCTCAGCCTCAAAAGGAAAAAGGAAAACATCAGTCGCTGCCTCTGACCAGCATGGAGGGACATGGGTTGCATTCCCATTCCCACTCAAAAAGAAAACTATACAGAGCATTTGTTTACAGGTCAGTGGAAAGGACAGTGATTCTTGAAAGAGAGGAATCAAAGAGTGAGTGCTATGATTCCCAGCGAGATATTTTCCTTTTAAAATAAAGTGAGAATTGTGATGTCTGGAGTGATTCTAGGCGGTGGACTGCAGAGAAGAACTACGGAGAACTTGGAAAATTCTCTGCATAAAAGAGATAAAGACTGAAAAAAAAAGAGATAAAGACTGGAGGCCAAGAAGACACCAAGGGGAACAAAAAGAGTTTACTAAAAAGAAAGTTTAGAAAGAATAAACTAATAGAGAGACATGTCACATAAACATAACACAGATGTCTATGGACATTAAGTGAGATAAAGGAAGAGAGGGAGATGTACCAATAATATTAAAGTGACAAATCAGAGGAGTGACACCTGTGCCCAAGTTTACACAAACTACCAAAATTTGCCCAAGAGGAAATATATAATAAGGGTAGGTCTATAACTAGTAACAAAACAGAATTGCTATATAACATCTCATCCCTGTATTAAAAAATCCCTTACAACCAAATGAGTACATTGATAAATTCCACTGAACATGCTAAGGAATTAGAGATAACAATTCTATACAAATAATTTCAGAAAATTGAGAGGAGAGTACATAAAAACTCAAGTCAGTGAAACTAGAACATATTGTGATGTTGAAATCAGAAAAGATATTTAAAGAAGACCATAATATTCCTTTCACGAACACTCAGATAAAAAAAAAAAAGGAAAGAGGGGGGTTAAGCGCACGCAAGGACCGGCGGAAGGATCCAGGTTCGGATCCGGGTTCGAGCCTCCAGCTCCCCACCTGCAGGGGAGTCGCTTCACAGATGGTGAAGCAGGTCTGCAGGTGTCTATTTTTCTCTCCCCCTCTCTGTCTTCTCCTGCTCTCTTCATTTCTCTGTCTTATCCAACAACAACGGCAACAATAATAGTAACAACAATACCGATAACAAGGGCATCAAAGGGGAAAAATGGCCTATAGGAGCAGTGGATTCATAGTGCAGGCACTGAGCCCCAGCAATAACCCTGGAGGCAAAAAACAAACAAACAAAAAAACTGGAAAGAATACACCAGTTTCCAGTGGAGGGGATGGGACACAGAACTCTGTTGGTGGGAACTATATGGAATTATACCCTGTTATCTTAAAATCTTATTAATCATTATTAAATCACTAGTAAAAAACTAAAAAATAAAATTAACAGGGGCCAGGCAGTGGTGCACCTGGTTAAGTGCACACATTACAGTGCACAAGAACCCAGGATCAAGCCCCTGATCCCCACCTGCAGGGGGAAAGCTTCATGACTGGAGGCAGAGCTGCAGGTGTCTCTATCTCTCTCCTTCTCTATCCCTCCACTCTAAACTTATCTGTCTCTAATAAATAAATATTAAAAAATTTAGCAAACCAAAATCAACTTTCACAAAAATGCTAATTAATATACCTCGACCAACTAGAGTTTATTGCAAGAGTAGTCTACCTTTTGAAAAGCAATGGTGTAATCCACCAATTAACAACCTAAGATAAAAATAAAGCCAGGTGATGATTTCAGTAGACTGACTACCCTTTACCCTTTGGACCACTGGTCCTGACTGGCACCACTGAAAGTAATTTACTGGGCTCCACCCTGCACTCCTAGGGGTCTACCAGTGAATTAAGGAGGGGGAAATGAAACTTAAGGAGATGTGAACCACATGAGTCATAGCCTAAAGCTAGATAACAGCCTTTTTGCTCAGAGAAACACAGTCAGTTCTCAAATAACATCATTTCAGATGTCTTTCCATTATACATTGATGAAGGAAAGAGAAAAAGAAAAACATTGAGCAAAACAATACTTCTTATGTGTCATTTCACTTAAAGCTGATTTTTCCAAGAATGTACTGAACACTTTAAGCAGGGCCTTAACTGCATCCCCACCCCCACCCCACCCCAGCTAACAACACAATGCATATGGATTACAAACAACTTCATCCCAATAGCGGTCCCTACTGAGAGAAAAAGATGCCCTTTCCCAGACAGTCTTATTTCAAGGAGAAACCACTCTTAAATATCTACTTTCAGACATACTTTTATATGACTAACAACTCAAAGACTTCCACTTAAGCACTATGCATTACAAAACTGGGGTTGTACTATGTCATACTACTCACTGCATCCTGCAACATGATGATTCCAAATCAGTTAGGATGAAGTGATCTAGTTCCTTCCCTCCAGGGCATGTCCCCAGCCCTTCAGTATAGATGTCAAGGAATTTCATCCCCTACTGACCTACCCCAGCAAAAGTAAACACAGCCTGGTCACTCCTGGTTCTTTTTACCAAAGGCATTGGATCTATCCTCATTCCTGCATTTCCCTCCCCCATACAAAAGATTCCTGTCAGTTTGATTCCTGGGGAAAAAAAGGGGGAGAAATTCTGGAAGAAGCTATTGCTCATTTTAGGCTTTGAAAGCTTCCCCTTTCACTATTCCAGCCCCTACCATTGGCTCACTCCTGCTTCCAAGACTACTGTACAGTCTCAGGTAGTTGCTTAAGGAAAAAAAGAAAGAAAAAAAAAAGAAAGAGGGAAGAAAGAAAGAAAGATAAAAAGAAAGAGAGAAATGCAAATGTGTATAAATAGGAACACATGGCTGTGAAGACTGGAGTTAAAAATAAGCTCGCCTTGAGAAATCTTTTTCTCAATTAGCCAGCACACTGGAATTTATCCTAGGATGTAATTACAAAGATGCACACCGGCATGGCTATGAGATGAGGATCTTTCTGTCACTAATACTGCCATTCCCCATTACACCAGCAAACCTGGAGGCCTGGCAGACTCAGACTGCATGAGTTACTGTGCATGAGCTTTGGCATCTGAATGAAGGAGAAGCAAGAGGGGCAGGTGCCACCGAGAGAAGGATGGCAAAGATTCCCCCTCCTGCCTCAGCCTGGCCCATATCCCTGTCTGAGAAGAGACTTGGAGCCCTACTTGGCACAGAATGATGTTATGGGGGCATTTCTAATCCACTGCAAATTTTCTTTTTAAGTGTTATACTTGCTAATTCTATTTGCATTTGGTTTCCTTATATAGTCTGTTACTCTTAGATTCTCCATCTGTTCACTCATGATGATTGCCTTGTCTTTGTAAGACCCTGAACAAACTGACATTAACTACAAGTCTATTTTGGTTTGAGACACAATCCTTTTTGCCAGCAGATGGTTTTCTCTCAAGGTGTGGTGCTTCTGGAGTCTCATCATGAATGTCACTACATTCATGGTAATGCCCTTACTGTCTGGGCTGGATAGACCCTCACACCTGTTGTATCTCCTGGAATTGTACTGGCACAGATGCATCTCAGCCCTCAGTCAAATGAATCTCCACATACATTTCTGGGCACCACCATTATACAGTTCCCTTTATTTCCAATGCCCTCTTCTACATTAGCAGAGAGAATTGCAACATCCACTTCCCCACCAAAGGGAGACCACCACTCTGCTTGAAGACATCAGCCCTACATCCAGCAAAGAAGGATGCCCCAGGTGGACAGTGAAGTGTGATGTTCAGTTCTGGTGTCCCTCACTCTTTCAGGACTGAGCCCTGCACTTCATTTCAGGTCAGTGTCTTTATTGGTGGACTATGTTGTGCTCAGTTTCACAGTAGTTGTGGTGGGAGGATACTAGCCATTGCTCCATCAAGGCCAGAAAGTAATGTGACATAAACACTGACCCCACCTCTCAGCTTGGAGGGCAAGGATTCTCTCCCACCTAGTCCCTCCACTTGCTACATGCCTGACATACAGTGTTTGACTAATATTTTCTAAATGAGTACATGTGCGTGTGACAGGTGGCAGAGTGGGAAGAGGAGGATGGGAGAGGAGGGTATTGTTGTGACCGGAGCGTCTGGAGATGGTTAGGACATTAACTGAAAGCTGGTCCCAATGTATACAAGCAAGTTTTCTAGTCCAGGAGACAATGGTGACTTAGACTCTGATGTTAGGAGACAATGAAGTCTCTACGGGTCCCCAACAGTGGGCAAAGATAAGCCTAGGGCTCTAGCCTCTGACAGCTCTTGGAGCCTGTCCACATATAGGGAAAAGCTGTGAATACAGCACATGGGAATGAGCCTGGACAGCAGAGCTGGTGGAGGTGAGAGACCTTTCCTAACCACATTAGGGGCCAGAGGAGCCCAAGTTTTGGCAGTCAGTGAATAGAGGAAGCCAGGGAGGGGGAGAAGCTCCCCAGGCTGTCAGCCTCTGCTGTGGGGTGTAGTGGAAGGAAGCCACATTCCTCTCACCAAAAGGTTTGCAAATCTCTGCAGTCAGCTCACCGTGATCATAACCCGTTGCTTCCAGGAAACTATATCATGGATCTATTTGGCTTTCAAAATCATCCCAACCTACCTCAATATTTCTAACTCAGGTTCTTCTCCCAAAAGTCATCAAGCTCAGTATGTCCTAAGAAACTTCCAATCACCTGGAAGGAGAATGCCAAGGAAGGCATGTTCCAACAGCATTCTCCAGGGAAGGCTATGTCCTTGGGCCTCTATTTCACATGTGAATTTTAGTAAATAATCCTGTTGGTGTCTATATTCCTTCTTGACCAGAGTTCTATGGAAAGGAGTTGCTGTCTGTTACAAAGAGGAAAGTAAGCTTCTAGCTTTGTAGTGGAATCTGGGGGAGAAGTTGGTATGGCAGCCTGTTCCCATTTACTGGAGTCCAATTTGCAGTCCAGACCTGCCTGTATGGATGAACCATGGAGTCTAAGCAGCTATGTAAATCCCTGGGTCGGGCTTTGTCAACTGTGAAAGGGGGTCACGAAATCCACCCAGGTCACTTCTGCATCTCCTCCATGGCTTGTTAAGGGCCTGTGCTATACAGGGTGCTGTCTTGGGAATGATATGTAAAAGGGCCCCAATACCCAGTCCAAAGAAACTAGGACTCTGGAACAAAGCAAAAACTCTGAAACCTGGCCCTTTCCCAGACAATGCAGCCCGCTCAGCCAGTGCAGACAAAATAAAGATGGCTTTCAAAGTAGGACTGTGTGACAGAACATTTGTGGTCCTATCATTGCAGAGACCTTAATTCAGAGGGCCAGGAGTGCAGCTTGAGACTAGGAGCTGCTGATGCTAGAGTTCCTTCTCCTATGTGGGGCCTCTGTGATAGGCAGATGATAGACTCTAAGGATAGGTTGGGGGACTGGGAAATATTAGGAATCCAGACCCTTGCTGACTGAGAACTTGAGGATGTGTATTCTGATGGGCTAGTTGCTGAGATCCATATGCAGCAGAATAGACCCAGTACACCTGTCCCTGTATAGAAAGAACACACACACACACACACACACACACACCTACACCAATCCTTGGTAGGCAGGTCTAAATACCATATCATGTACACTGTCCCAACTAAGAAGACTTATTTTTTATTAACTTTTTAAATATTTATTTTTTCACTTATTCCGTTTTGTGGCCCTTGTTGTTTTATTGTTGTAGTTATTATTGTTTTCATCGTTGTTGGATAGGACAGAGAAAAATGGAGAGAGGAGGGGGAAGACAGAGGGGAAGAGAAAGATACACACTTGCAGACCTGCTTCACAGCTTGTGAAGCGACTCCCCTGCAGGTGGGGAGCCAGGGCTTGAACTGGGATCCTTAAGACAATCCTTGCATTTTGTGCCACCCTGCACTTAACCCGCTGAGCTACAGCCTGACTCCCAACTAAGAAGACTTTATCAGGCTCTATGAGACTGCTATCCAAACCAGTTCAGTTATTCTGCTTACAGTAAGGGCTTGAACAAGTACAGGACTCACTGCTTTCCTCAAGGGGTTGCAGGGGTAGTCAAGCCTTCAGGCTCTGAAATCATCCAGAAACAGGTTAATGACCTTTCTTAAGAAAACAGGTTTCAGAGTACTGAAGCCCTAGGCTATGCATCCAACTAAGAGTGGACCACACCAGAATGGCACTGAGAGCCTAGAATCTGACCAAAATCACACTGGAGCCAAAGATGGGCACCTGGCCTCTGGGTTTGCACTTTGACTGCTTTTAAAATCAGAGTTATTTGTCATGATAAATAACTCTCTCTCTGGCCATGCCCAGGTCCCATGGTGGGTTCCTTAACAACTCACCTAAGTGTCTTGGATTTAGCTGAGTCTCACTCTTGCTGCCATTAGGGTCATTGGTGTACTGGTTAAGGTTCTCTAGAGAAACAGTCAATAAAGGGATAGCTATCACACAAACACACAGACGCAGACACACACACACACACACACACACACACACACACACACACGAGTATCTGTGTGTGTTGAGAAGCTCACAGTAAAATCAGTTCACATGAATGTGGAGCTGGCAGGCAAGATTAGGTCGGGCAGGGCCATGGCTGCAGTAAGAAGAACTGTCTTTTGTACTAGATCTTTTAATATATGGAATGAGACACATGTTGGCTTGTGTATGTGTAGTAATCTCCTATACCAATTAGCAGCATACAACAAGCACTAACCAGATACCAGTCACATCAACTAGCCTTATGAAGAACACAAGATTAGTGCTGAGGTTACATGGCTCAGTTTGTTAGCCCAGAGGACACAGAGAGACATCCCTTTGGAAATCAAACTTCTAACTAAAACCCAAGGACCCAGGGCTTTGAAGCAATTCCTATACCATCCCACTTTTTGAGATGCCATTGACTTGAGACCTGCTGTCAAGGAAGCAGAAAGGGAAGCCTGTTCTTTTCTTATGCCTTCTAATGTTTCTTCCTCAATCCTGAATTCCCCTCACTGAAGGGTGCTGTTTTTCCCCACCAGTGCAGAGCCTGGCTCTTGTAAGAGCCCAGAAAATCTATTGATGAATAGTGGGAGACACTCCAAGTACACAAAGTTCAAGTGCATCATTTTTTTTTTGGGGGGGGAGAGAGTAATAATAGCCCAGTTAGTCCTCACTGAATGCTACGGGCAATTTCCTGGAAATTGCAACATTAATAGAGATGGCATATAGAAAGCAGGCTCCCAAATAATGTCCTTTTGTTAAACACATGACTGGGATTTCTTTTATTTTTTCCCATAACATTAAAACAACATTGAGTAAGAGCACATTATTCAAAGACCTGTGTACCTGCTCCATTGAGTTGCCAGTAATGGACACTAAGAGTTCAGCAAAGTGTGGAGTGAGAGTGTAAAGAAAAGGGAGTGATGCTGAGTGGATTACCACTGTGTTTCACTCACAGGTCTTTAGCTAAATGCTTGGCAAGAGCTACTCAGACCCTGTGAAGCTCTGGCCTATGGCCACATGGCCCAGAGGGAGGATGTCTCTCCAGAGTATCCTGAATCCCAGTGCCATCTAGTGTCTGTAAGAGAAATGACCAGTTTCCCGGAACTTTCCAGCCCCCCAAGCCCCAGAATCCCAGCTTTAGTAGAGACCATTCTGTGAAGGCACCCGTGATGAGGACAGAAATGTATCACCTCAACATAGAAAATTTATCTTCAATGAAGGACCTTTCAGCACACCCTTCACCTCACTGAAAAATGCAATTACTAGAACAGAAAACATTTTAGCTCTTGCTTTCACAAAGGTGTATATGCAGGGGGTGGAGGAGGGGGTGGGGGAGAGATTCTCCCAGAAGAACCTAGCATACTCTCTCCTATATAGATACTCCTTCCATTAACCTTATCCAATGACACACCCACCCCACATGCCTAGAATTTCACAAGTGATTCCCCAGAACCCAGCCCCACTAGGGAAAGAGAGGGGCAGGCTGGGAGTATGCATCAATCTGTCAATGCCCATGTTCAGTGGGGAAGTAATTACAGAAGCCAGACCTTCCACCTTCTCCATCTGACTTTATACTATTTTACACTGAGGATGAACTTTGAACCATGTGCATCAGAATAACCTTATCCTCCAAACCAAATGGCTACTCTATTTATAATACAAGCAAGTATTCTTGAGAGTGTAGGGAAAAGGAAACTCTTGTGGCACAGCTAGTGGGAATGTAAATTGGTGCTGTTACTATAGAAATCAGCATAGAGATTCATAAAAGGCTAACAATAGAAACATGATACAATCCGGCTATTCTAATTCTGGGTAGGCATCCAAAGGATACTGAACCTTAATTCAAAAAAAGATATATGCACCACTAAGCTCAATGCAGAAGTATTAACAGTAGCAAAGACTTAGAAACAGCATGTGTTCCCATTGACAGATGACTGGATAAAGATGTGGGGTATATTCAGAGTGAATACTACTCAGCTATAAATACTATTCAGCTACAAATGAGTAGTATTTCATTCAGATGGAGTTTTGCCACGAGACACATCCATAGATAGAACTAGAGAGATTATTCTAAGTGAAGTAGATCAGAGAAAGCCTAGTAACATGCGACGTCACTCACATATGGAAGATAAAACAAAGTGGGAATGACCTCTTAAAATTCCTGTCATTATGTGCTTATGATAAAACAGCTAAGACATGTTCATAAAACTTCAAACAGTACATACAGATAGAAATGTACATAACTGTTTTAAACTCCAATAGTCTTTTTTGTCCTAAACAGTCCGTTTAGGCATGGTCCTCTCCCCCACCCTCATGAAAGAAGAGCTGATGATAGGAAATGTGATTTGTTCCTCCAAGGGTAGTTTCTAATTAAGCAATACAGAAATGGTGTCCACACATACACCAGGCACCTGAATACTATGGGTTTCTTCTATAATTACATTCACAAAGTTGTCCATAATGGGGAAGTTTACATGGTGTCTACATGTCTGGAATTCTCTCAGACACCTCTTCCTTGTACAGGTGTGTATACCTCATACTTGGGAGAGATACTCTCAAATCATGTGTGCTGAACTCTTGCTCCACCTTCTGTGTAAAACATACCTTCTGGACCAAGTGGTGGCACACCTGGTTGAGTGCACATGTTACAATGTGCAAGGACATGGGCCCAAGCCCTGGTCCTCACCTGCATAAGGAGAGGCTTCATGAGTGGTGAAGCAGTGCTTCAGATGTCTCTCTTCCAATCTCTATCTCCCTCTTCCCTTTCAATTTGTCTCTATCCTAAATGAAATAAAATAAATAATAAAACACACCTGCCACATAGACCACAGTGGTATCTAAAGTGGCTCTGTCTTTACATGAGAATTTTCCATCACCATTTGCCCTATATGCTTGGAAAATATTGTTCCTTTCTAAATCTGTCTAGAAAATAAAAATCTTACTGTAAGAAGGTTTCTCAGTGAGCAAGTCCTGCATCCATGAGGCCTAAGGTCCAACCTCCAATGGAGCATAAACCAGAGTGATTCTCTGGTCTCTTGTACAATAAATATTTTAAAAATACAGTCTAGAGCGGGGGAGACAGCATAATAGTTATGCAAAGAGACTCATGCCTGAGGCTCCAAAGTCCCAGGTTCAGTCCCCTGCACCACCATAAGCCAGAGCTGGGCAGTGCTCTGGTTAAAAAAAAAAAAAAATCTAGTACCTGTTATCTTTTGTTAGATATGTGGAGATAAACTGAATACATGTGACAAATGTCTTCTAAGTCATTATTTCCTTCATTAAAGTGATTTAAAAGTATACAGTAAATATAATCCTTATGATTTAAAAGTATACAGTAAATAGAATCCTTAAAGTCACTCTTCTTGAAATAGGCGTAAACAGGATCATTATCAAGAAGAATTATCTGGAAGGAATGAACTTGTGTTGCTTTCAGAAGTGTCTCAATTTTCTCATCATCATCTAGAACCTGAGACAGACATTAAAGAAGTTGGGCAACAGGTATGATTTCTGCAGAGATTCTAGTTTACAAAGGGAAGGTCTCAGAGGAGACCCCAACTTATCAAGAGAGGAAAATAAGGGTGAAGGAAATAATGGTGCCTGAGACTCTGAGGTAACGAGTTTAATCTCTCACACCACCATAAGCCACAGCTTAGCAGTGCTGTAAAAAAAAAAAAAAAAAAAAAAAAAAAAGAATGTCATGGGTCTTCTGGAACATACCTACAATAGACTTCCTAGCTACTTCCCACATAAAGACCGCCTAGTTTCATTTGTTCTACTTTTGGGTTCCTGTTTAGTAAACAATTTGTTCTGCTTTGTATCTTACTGACTTTCAGCCACCAAGTTGCAGACACTACTATGATGCTATCCTGACTTCCCTGGGCAGATGATCTCACCAATATGCCCCAGCACCTCACCTCTCCAGAGCCCTATCCCACTCGGGAAACACAGAAATAGGATGGGGGAACATGGATTTACCTGCCAACATCTATGTCCAGCAGAGAAGCAATTACAGAAGCCAGACCTTCCATCTTTTGCACCTCATAAAGAATTCTGGCCCATACTCCCAGAGGGATAAAGAATAGGGAAGCTTCCAATGGAGGTGTGTGTATGGGGGGGGGGGGAACAGAACTCTGGTGTGTATAATTATACCTATGTTATCATAGAATCTTGGTAATCATTATTTAATCACTAATCAAACACATAAAGAGGAAAATACATATACACTGTTAACTTGTATTTTTACTTTTTTAAAGTGAGTTCTGAGATTTTTAAAATTATTTTACTTATTTATTTCCTTTTGTTGCCCTTGTTGTTTTATTGTTGTAGTTATTATTGTTGTCATTGTTGTTGGATAGGACAGAGAGAAATGAAGAGAGGAGGGGGAAGACAGAGAGGGGGAGAGAAAGACAGACACCTGCAGACCTGCTTCACCACTTGTGAAGTGACTCCCCTGCAGGTGGGGAGCCAGGGCTCGAACCGGGATCCTTACACTTATCCTTGTGCTTTGTTCCATGTGCACTTAACCCGCTGCGCTACAGCCCGACTCCCGTACTTTTACTTTTTGCATTTCTGTTTTAAGTTGAAATAAGATGTTTAAGCCTTGTGTGTATATAATTTTAATATATCAAATTTTAATCAGTATATTTTATTATTAATTAATGAGAGACTGAGGGGGAGAATGAAAAAAAACAGAACATCACTCTGCTGGGTATCAGAATCAGTACCTTGTCCTGGTGCTAATAAGCAATTTTTATTAAACACACACACACACACACACACACACACACACACACACACACACACACACACACACAGTTGGTCCTGATCATATGGTGCGAGAAAATTTCTATTTTCATCTATTTAGTCTTTTTTCTTATAAGTACAGGATAGAATATGGTTGTATCTGGGTGCTTCTTTTATTTTTTTATATTTATTTATTATTCCCTTTTGTTGCCCTTGTTTTATTGTTGTAGTTGTTTTTGTCATCGTTGTTGGATAGGACAGAGAGAAATGGAGAGAGGAGGGAAAGACAGAGAGGGGGAGAGAAAGATGGACACCTGCAGACCTGCTTCACTGCTTGTGAAGGGACTCCCCTTCATGTGGGGAGCCTGGGACTCGAACCGAGATCCTTAAGCCTTGCACTTTGTGCCACGTGCGCTTAACCTGCTGCACTATCGCCCTACTCCCAGGGAGCTTATTTCCAGTAAAGAACAAAAACAAGATCGTTCTCCGGCACTGTCCGTCACCTCACACATACCTTGGGTCATGTCCTGGAGTTTGCATACTCTGTTAACATGAGATGTGACCCTCACTTAAGTAAATGGTCCCTTACTGACAATCATGCAAGTATTTCCAGTTTCCCTGTCATGATCCTGTCATGTCATAGTGAACATCCATGTGTATCAAAGCTTCTAACTATAGGCAGATCCTCCTGTGGAGACACCTATCAACATTTGAGACATTTTGAGGCCATAGTCGGGATAGGTCACTGCCCACTACACACCAAATGTGTGGAGGCCTGAAGGCCACTAAATAGTTCAGTTCACAGGACCTTCTGAATTCCAACCCAGCCATACTTTTCTGTCCCAGATGCTAACAGAAATTGAAGATATCAATGAAGTCAAAAGGTGGCTCTTTGAAGAGATAAATGACAGATAAAATAATTTAAAAAGCCAAGGTGAGGGGCCGAGTGGTAGCACAGTGGGTTAAGCGCACATGGTGCAATGAGCAAGGACTGGCTTAAAGATCCCGGTTCCAGCCCCCAGCTCACCACCTGCGGGGGTTGAGGGAGTCACTTTACAAGCACTGAAGCAGGTCTTCAGGTATCCATCTTTCTCTCCCCCTCTGTCTTCCCCTCCCCTCTCAATTTTTCTCTGTCCTATCCATCAATAACAACAAGGGCAACAAAAATGGGAAAAAGCATGGCCTTCAGGAGCAGTGGATTCGTAGTGCAGGAACTAAGCCCCAGCAATAACCCTGGAGAAATAATAATAATGATAATAATAATAATAATAATAAGCCAAGGTGAAAAAAAACACTCAGAAATGAAAAAGGCAATACCAACACCAATGCTGCAGAAATCCAAAAGATCATAAGACTATGAACAACTATATGCAAACAAATTGGACTTAGAATCACACAGCTCTCCAAGACCAAACCAGGAGGAAATAGATAACTTGAACAGGTCAACAACTAATCCAAAAAACCTTCCTCACCTACTACCTATTTCACTTCCCTCAATCACACCAAGGCTAACCTTGTCAGACAAAGTAAGGACTACAAAAGCTGGATAAGGACAAGAGACTTTAATGATGGCCAGCACACTTTAATGATGGCTCTTTGGTCACTACAAGGCCACCCCATCACCTGGAGCCCTAGTCAGGGAGTCCTGGGATTCCCACACAGACATGATGGAACTACACCTCTAACAGATCCCTCTCTCCACTGTCACTGGTCATCTCCATCAGGAACAACATAATGTACACCTTTGTGGGCCCCTATAGGACCTTGCCCTCAATGTGGATCAGCAATGGTAGGGACTGTTCCATTCTCTGAAGGGAGGTTGGACAACATACTCTACCTACTACTCCAGGAAAATGGGTCCTGAAATTAGTGCAGCCTGGAATATTATTAGCCATGACCACAGAATGCCAGCTCAGACCTACAGGGATACAGAGATTACATAGGCTCCTGTGCTGACTATGGGCTCCAGATCAAATTGGTGGGGTTTACAGTTACCAATATTTACTTTTCCCATATCCAGCTTTCTAGTCCCTTTTTCACTATGACACCATCTCCCCAGGCAAGGACTTGGATCCACCTGCATATTAGCTCAGACTCAGGCAAAAACTAGTATATATACAGTGGAATACTACTTAGCTATTAAAAATGGGGATTTCGGGAGTCAGGCGATAGCACAGCAGGTTAAGTGCACATGGTACGAAGCACAAGGACCAGCAGCCTAAGGATCCCGGTTCGAGCCCCCAGTTCCCCACCTGCAGGGGAGTCGCTTCACAGGTGGTGAAGCAGGCTTGTAAGTGTCTATATTTCTCTCCTCCTCTCTATCTTCCCCTCCTCTCTCCATTTCTCTCTGTCCTATCTAACAATGACGACATCAATAACAACAACAGTAATAACTACAACAACAATAAAAAACAATAGGGCAACAAAAGGGAAAACAAATTTAAAAAAAAGAAAAGAAAAAATAGTAAAAAGTAAAAGGGAGGGATTTCATCATTTTCACTCCATCTCGGATGGAGTTTGAAGAAATCATGTTAAGTGAAATAAGTCAGAAACAGAAAGATGAATATGGGATGATCACTCACAGGCAGAAGTTGAAAAACAAGATCAGAAGATAAAACACTTAAGCAGAACCTGGACTGGAGTTGGTGTATTACACCAAAGTAAAAGATTCTGGGGTGGGTAGAGGTGAAGAGTATAGGTCCTGGAAAAGGATGAAAGAGGACCTAGTGGGGGTTGTATTGTTATGTGGAAAACTGAGAAATATCATGATGTACAAACTATTGTATTTACTGGTGACTGTAAAACATTAATCCCTCAATAAAGAAAAAAATAGTTTAAAAATTTTTCAGAAGTGCAACAGACTAGCACACTTTAATGATGGCCTCTTTGGTCACTACCAGGCCATCCCATCATTCAGGGCCCTAAGCAGGGATTCCCACATAGATATGATGGGCCTTGGTCTCTATCAGGTCCCTCTCTCCACTGTCACTGGTCATCTCCATCAGTAACAACATCATAAACTCTCTTTTGGGCCTCTACAGGACCTTGCCATCAATGTAGAATAACAATGTAGAAATTACTCCACTGTCTGAAGGGAGGCTGAGTCAATATAGGCTGCCACTCAAAGAATACTGGTCTTGAAATGAGTACATCCTAGAATGTTCCTAGCTATGATCATGAAATATGAACTCTGACAGGGATGTAGAGGTCACACAGGCTCCTGTGCTAAATACAAACAGAATGGGCCCTAAGTTAGATTGACAGGGTTTACAGTTAACAGTATTTATATAGTTTTCCATTATTTGGGAACTACTCTCTGACCTGATCCAGCTTTCTAGTCCTATTTCCAACTCTGACACCATCTCCCCAGACAATACTTTTAGCCCACGTGCATGTTAGCTGTCAAGACTCAGGCAAAAACTAGTAAAGTCATGGGCCCGTTGGAATATACTTAAAGTAGACTTCCAAGCTTCTTCCAACATGAAGACCCCAAATCTCATCTGCTATATTCTTGCCTTTAGGTTCTTCACTACTAAACAATTTGTTGTGCTTTATATCTTATTCCTTTTAGCCACCAAGTTGCAGATGCTACCATGATGCCAACCTAGCCTCCCCGGACAAATGACCTCACTAATGTGTCCTGGAACCCTATCTCTCAGAGCCCTACCCCACTAGGGAAAGATAGAAATAAGCTGGGGGTCTGGATCAACCTGTCAACACCCATGTCCAGTGGAGAAGCAATTACAGAAGCCAGACCTTCCACCTTCTACACTCCATAAAGATCCTTGGTCCACACTCCCAGACGGATAAAGAATAGAGAACCTTCCAGTGGAGGGGGTGGGATATGGAACTCTGGTGGTAAGAACTGTATGTAATTGTAACCCTCTTATCCAAAAATATTGTCAACTGTTATTAAATCACAAATAAATAACAACAACAACAACAATAACAACCTCACAATCTGATGGTGAGATCAAGCAACAGAATTAGGCATAACAGGATGATAGAAGCATAGTATCAGGAATTTAAAACAACTGTGAAAATATCCTAAGCACTCTAGTGTTTAAAGTAGACAGCATCCAAGAACAGATGGGCAATGTGAGAAGTGGAAATCCTAAGAAGAACTACAGATAGAAATGCTAGAGAGAAAAAACTAACAGAAATGAAGAAAGCCTTTAAACGAACTTATTTGTAAACTGAACACAGCTGAAGAAAAGAGTCTCTCAGCTGGAAGACAATAGAAACTTGAGTTGAAAGCAAAGAGGAAAAGCAGAAGGGAATACCCAAGAACCAAGGAACAAGTGTGATAAATGAAACAGAAAGGTAAGAGAGCTGACAGAAAAAGAGGAGAATGTGAAAGACGTAGGTGAGCCAATAATAATTGAGACTACTCCTTGTCCCTGAACAGCCACCTACAGATCTAGGAAGCTTGGAGCACTGTATATAGGAAATATCATATTTAAAAGATAGAAAACAATCAAAAGATGAAGATCCTATAAGGATGAAAATTTTTTCCACTATTCATCTACTCAGAAGGCCAATGAGAGTGTTATGTGAAAAATTTAGAGAGAAAAAGAATACCTAACAAGAATTCTGAATTTACCTTTTGAATGTAAAAGATACTTTCAGACATAAAAGTTAAATTTGTTGGGAGTCGGAGTCGGGCGGTGGCGCAGTGGGTTAAGTGCACGTGGCGCAAAGCACAAGGACCGGCATAAGAATCCCAGTTCGAGCCCCTGGCTCCCCACCTACAGGGGAGTCACTTCACAGGAGGTGAAGCAGGTCTGCAGGTGTCTATCTTTCTCTGCCCCTCTCTGTCTTCCCCTCCTCTCTCCACTTCTCTCTGTGCTATCCACCAACAACGACATCAATAACCACAACAATGTTACACAACAAGGGCAACAAAAGGGAAAATAAATAAATAAATATTAAAAAATTAAAACAAAAAGTTTAATTTGTTGTAGTCGACTTAGCTCACATGAGCTGTTGACAGAAGGAGACTGATAAATATCAGAAACTTGGTTCAACAAGAAGAAATGGAAAGCATGGAAGACGGAACATGTGAAGATAACAACAACAACAACAACAAAAATGCTTTTATTTTTCTTAACTGATTCAACAGATTAACTATTTTATATATAAACATTGTATTTATTCATTTATATGCTCATTTATTTTGGATAGAAACAGAGAGAAGTTGAAAGGAATGGGAAGAGAGAGACACCTGCAGCATGGTTTCAAAGCTTGTAAAAATGCCCCCTTTCAGGTGGGGACCAGGGGCTTGAAGCCAGGTCCTTGTGAACTATAATGTCTGTGTTCTATCAGGTACACACAGCCGGATCTCTGACAGTTTATTCAAAAATACGATAGACTCTTGAACGAAAGTGTTTAAACTACATGGGTTTACTATTTATACAGAGTTTTTCTATGGGAGTTATAGATCCAACCAGAGATGCCAATTGGCTAAATCTGTGGATTCAGAGCTGTATATGGAGGATATACTATAAACTATATTCTGATTGTTATCTGTATGTGGGTAATACATACTGTGTCCTACTATTATTCAAGGGCTAGCAGTAATACTAACAATGTAATCAGTCATATACCCTGTGTGTAGGCCTGCTTATATATTAAGTGAAATTAATGTCAGAAATGGTAAAAGGGTAGGTGGGAGAAATTAGAACGTTGTTTTAAAAAATACACTAGCAGTGACTTCAGGGAGGGAGGTGGGTGTGGCAATTGAGTAGCAGCAACAAAAAAGATCATATCCAGGAAGAACTAGATAAAGCAATAAAAAAAAAAAAAAAACAGAATCAGACATTTCCACTGGAAGGTTTAAAAAAAAATCACTGAGCTACAGGTGGGTGCAGAAGCACATGGTAAGGGACACAGGGGAAACTTACAATCTAAAAACAGTTTTAACCAGTAGCTGGCAGCTGGCAGTGGGCACACCGTGGAATATACAGGCTTTACCCTGAGAAGGTGAGAAAAACCTGGTCAGAAGTTAAAATTGTGAAGCCCGCTGCTAGAGGCCAGAGTACTGTTTTAAACAAAATAGCAAGAATTTATGCTGTCTACACAAGGTAATGTGGAAGATTTTCTACCCCTCCCCCACACACAACATATAAAAAACAAAGCCATGGGGCCACCTGTTGGCTGAACAGCAGAAACTATGCTTAATCAAGCATGGAAAAAATACAACTGTTCAAACTCAGAAAGATTTGGGAAAAATGTCTGAGTTTTATCTCAGAAAGCTTACTATGAAGGCAAGTCAGGGCTTTAATCATAACAGACAGAAATTCAGGATCTGGTTTAAGCACACAGTGCAAGGACTGGATCTCAGTTCGAACCCCCGGTTCTCCACCTGCAGGGGGTTCATTCCACAGGTAGTGAAGCAGGTCTGCCGGCATCTGTCTTTCTCTCTCCCTCTCTGCCTTCCCTCCTCTCTCAATTTCTCTCTGTCCTATCCAACAACAACAAAAGCAATGACAACAACAAGGGCAACAAAATCGGAAAAATGGCCTCCAGGAGTATCGGATTTGTAGTGCAGGCACCCAGCCCCAGCAATAACCCTGGAGGCAAACACACACACACACACACACACACACACACACACACACACACACACACACACCTGAACAGAGCTATAAGATATGAAGGACATTTTAGATAGAATCACGGCTTATGTAAAATGCCTAGTAAGTAGAATAAATTAGCTTGAGGAGATATTATCAGGGCTGGAAGATAAAACCACCACACTCTGAGTGCAAAGTTGTTGAAGAGGAAAGACTCATGAAACATGAAGCAGTTCGATGTGAAACAGAAGACTGCATCTGTAAAAAGGAATGTGAGAGTAATTGGGATATATGAGTATGGCAATAATGTAAGAGAAGCACAGGACATATAAAAATGATTCATAGCAAAAATTTCCACACCTGGGCAATCTTAAGACACCCAGAAAGCTGCATGAACAACCAAATTCTTGAATCCAAAATGGCCCACACATCATAGTAAAACTATATAAAATCAAGGATAAGGAAAAAAAAATTGCAGGCCACTAGGTAAAGAATCTGGCATACAGAGGGACTTTCATCAGATTTGTCATCAAAGACTCTAGAAGCAAGAAGGAAGTGGAATGACATATTCAAAGTATTAAAAGATTAGAATTGTGGGGCTGGATGGCAGCACACCTGGTTGAGCACCCATTAACAATGCTCAAGGACCCAGGCTCAAGCACCAGTCCCTACTGTCAGGGAGAAGCTTTAGAAATGGCGAATTAGTGTTGCAGGTGTCTGTCAGTCTCTCTCTCTCTCTCTATCTCTTTAACTCCCCCTTCCTCTCAATTTCTGGGTATCTCTATCCAATAAGTACATAAGGATAATAATTTTTTTAAAGATTAGAATTATCAGCCATGAATACTCTATCCTGACAAATAATATTTCAAGTATAAAAAATAAAACATTCCCAAACATACAGAAACTAAGGAATTCACCATCAACAACCCTTCCTTGCAAGAATTACTGAAAGGTGTCCTATATGAGAAGAAGAAAAGGAACTCCAACTCTAAATGAGATAATCAGTGATGGAATAGAACTGGGAACACAAATAACAGCAACAGAAGCAGCAAATACATAAGGAAAGGGAAAGCAAAATGGACAGTGAAAAATGGAGTGAAAGGACGAATGTTGATGAACCAAGGCCAACTATCAAAGACCTGGACTCCAGAAACTCTACAAGTCCAATCTTTGCCTCAGCTTGGATGGAGCCAGAAGGAAAAGTGTTGGGTGGGATAAGCCAGGAAGAGAGAGATGAACATTGGGTGACTCCACATGCAGGGGGGAATTCAGGAGACAGGGTCGGATAGGGAGAGACAGGCTAAAAACTTGGATTGAGGGTGGTGTACTAGAACAGATCAAGGGGCTCTGGAAAAGGAATGAAATAGGGGACTTTTGGAGGGGATAGTGGATTGGGGTCCTAGGATAGGGGTGGGAATCTTTTGTAGATACTCATCCATCACACAAAGCAGGCAAGTTGTGCCCAGGTATAGACAACTCTGCTGTAAACCATTAACTTTCTGATAAAATGGAAAAAATAGAGTATAAAAATAAAAATTCTCCAGTTGAAAAAATAAAAACTTGGATTTGATATAAATATATACTATAAAACCTAAGGCAACACCGAAAAGTAAATGTATAACCATATGCTAAGATGGAGAGAAAAACTACTAAAATATAATGGGAATATGCAAATATCATCATTCGCTATGCATTATCTAGAAGCAAGGAGTTTGAAATATAATATGCCATTTATATTAGCACACCCACATAAACTATGTATGAATTTGGCAAAATATATAAGACCTCTTTGAAGAAAAGTATAAAACTCTCTGAACAATAAGGAGACTGTTCATGAATAATAGTAAGGCTCAATATTGTGAGGATATCAGTTTTTTTAACTTACATTCCATATAAACCAATCTAAATTTTAAGAAGTTATTTTAAAGTTTACATGGAAAATCAAAAGACAAATAATAGCCAAGACAATATTTAAAAAGACAATAAAAGGTAAAAGACTTGGCCAGGTGGTGGGGCACCTGGTTGAGTGCACACATTACGATGCACAAGGACCTGGGTTTGAGCGCCAGTGCCCACTTGCAGAGGGAAAGCTTTGCAAGTGGTAAAACAGGGCTGCAGGTGTCTCTCTGTCCCTCTCCCTCTCTATAAGCCCCTTCCCTCTCAATTTCTGGCTTCCTTCATCCAAAAAAATAAATAAAGATAATTAAAAAATTAAAAATGAAATATTTGATAAAATACTTTATTTTAAAAAAAAGGTAAGTAGTTTAGGAAGAGGTACAGTGAATAAAAATTAAACTCATAAGTTGGAAAGCCCAAATTTGATTTCTGACATCACATGTGCTACAACGATACTATAGTTCTCTTTTCCATTAATAAATAATAAATCTTTATAAAGGCATTAAGGCAGACACTTACAACTACACAATTATTTTATATTGTGAAACAAAATAGATAACCCAGGAAATAGATCAAGTGATGTTTGGCAATAAGTAGATCAAAGATTTAGCAAATGTTACTAAAATAACACGTGTAACAGTGACTCTAGAAAATAAACTACCAGATTAAAAACCTCACAAAGAAGGTACACAGCCAGCAAGCAAGCATCTGAAAAGATTCTTCATGTTGTATCTTTTTAAAAAATTAATATGACTACAAATTAATAGGAGTGTACATAAAATTGTACATGTTGTATGTCTTAAGTAAAATGCCAACTAAAACAGAGAAATCATTATTAGAATGTCCAAATTTCAGAATACTGAAAACATACAATTCTGGAAAGGGTATGAAGCAACAACACTCCCATTCATTTCTGATAGAAGTAGTGCAGACACTTCGAAGACAGTTTTTACAAAATTAAACATACTATTCCCATGGGATCTATTAATTACACTCCTAGGTGGTTTGGCATAGAGATTGAAAACATGTTCAAACAAAAGCTTGCATACACGTGTGTGTGTGTGTGTGTGTGTGTGTGTGTGTGTGTGTGTGTGTGTGTGTGTGTGCGTGTGTGTGTGTGTGATGTGCATTATACAGGTGTTTTTAACAGTTTTAACTATAATTTTCAAAACTTGGAAGCAACCGAGGTGCCTTAAGCAGGCGAATGTACAAACTAATACATCCCAGAGATAGAATGCTATTCAGCAATAAAATAAGAGGAGCTCACAGAAAAGACAAAAGAAACATAAATTCATATTACTATATCACAGTGACACAAAGTAGAAAAACTGAGAATGTATAGAAGCGCTGCAAATATGCAGAGGGATTGAGTATGTACAGGAGTTTGACTGTGCAGGTGATTATGCAAAAGGTCCAGTAAGTGAATACAAAGAACTGAGATGAGGAAGGTCAGACTGAACTTCACTAAGTAAACAGTATCTAAGTAGAGCACAAGGCCAGAAAAGTAAAAATGCCCTACATGGAAAGTAGAATGTGCCCAACTACATCTATAGCGGCAAATACTGTCATATTTTGCTTTTGTATTTTTTTGCTTGCTTGCAACAGCTGCTTAGCCCAACCCTTAAGGCAAGGAGAACTGCAATCAGGAGCTGGGTTCTTTCAGAGACATCCAACCCCAGTCTCCTGGTGTTAATAAAATTTCTCTTTGTTCACTCTGTCAGCTGGGTCTGAGTCTTGAACCCACACCAACAGAAGCCAATTTGTCAAGACTACACACTGTATGATTCTAAGTTTATGGCACATTGTAAAGGCAAACAACGGAGATAGTCAAAAGATCAGGGGTAGAAGGTGAGGGATCATGATAAGCACAGAACACAGTATTGGCAGAGAAATGTCTTTTCAAGCTTCACTCAGAGTGAATGTGATGTGAAAGTGAAAGGTCTACAGTGACAGATATGTGTCACAATGCATTTGTCCAGATCCACAGAGCATAAATGTAACCATGGCAAATTAATGTGAACTGTGGACCTGAGGTCCACTGCAGCTTCTTCCAACAGATTCACCAACTGTAACAAATATACCACCTGGGGCGGGGGTGGGAGGGTGCCTATAATGAGAGAGCCTGTGTAGGTATAAGAAAAGGATAGATAGGAAATTTCAGTACCTTCTGAACTTAACTTGGCAGTGAATCCAAAACTTCTCTGAAAAAAAAAAACTTATATAAGAGACTTGCGAATGCTTCCAAAACCCTGTTCTTACCGTTGCTTGGTGTGTATAGCCGTGATGAGGGACTGAACACTCACCCTGCCAGCATGGCATCCAGCAAAACCCCTTCTGCTCCTTTCCATGCTGAACAAGATACCACATTTGCCTGGCACAGAAACCCAACCATCAGATTCAGACAAAAAGATCTTTCTTGCTACAACTTCATTAGCAGGATGACCTTCCAGCTGATTCCTGAAATGGGTCTGCTTTCGATGGACCTCAGCCATCTCCAGAAATTAATTCTAGCAGAAATACCATCTGATGTTCATTATCAGGGAAAACAGGTTTGACATGTTTGACAACAAATTTCCTTGGTGTGTTCATGTGGGACAGAGACAATGTCTGCAAAGGCTTTGTCAGCAATATCCAATGGACATATCACTAACATTTGCATTATTATGATTAATACTTGACTCAAAGTATTCTGGTAATTTAAAAAAAATTATCTTTATTTATTGGATACAGATAGTCAGCAATGGAGAAGGAAGAGGGAGGGAGACAGAGAGACACCTGCAGCTTCACCATTTGCAAAGCTTTCCCACTGCAGTTGGGGACTGGGGGCTTGAACCTGGGACCTTGTGTACTATAATGTATGTGCTTAATCAAGTGTGCCACCACCTGGCCTCCTCCTGGTACTTTTCTATTTCAACATCATCACTAAAAGTAATGTGCCAACATCACGAACCAAGTTTGAATTATAGAGAATTAAAGAATCACTGAATTTTACTGCCACTGTCTGCTAGTTGGAACAGAATAGGTCCACCAGCATTTCCCATTATGAGTATTCTCCTCCCTAAAGTTGGCATTTTACTTGTTGCCTTTTACTGCAACCAATATTGAGCCTTTATTTTTGAGTACTTTAAAAGATATTTTATTTTACTTATTTTTGATAGAGACAGAACTATCAAGAGGAGAGAGATCCCTGCAGTCCTGCTTTACCACTCAAGAAGCTTCCCTCATGCAGGTGGGGACTAGGGGCTTGAACCCAAGTCCTTGGATTATAACATGTGCACTCTACTGAATGTACTACTGCCTGACCCCACTCTTTTCAAATATTTTATCTCAAATTCCTGACTCTTGGGAAGTGATGGACACATAAGAAATTGCCCTAAGAACAAAGAACTTAAATGTGAGCTTGCTTTCAGGGACTACAGTTTTCAGACTCTGGAAATAACCTCCAAGAACTCATTTGTAGAGTCTGAAGATAAGTTTTGTGTGCAGTAGGTCAGACCTCAAATGGTTATTTTTAGGGTTGAAGCTGAGACCTTCACCAGGAGTCACAAACTAGTGACCACAAATGGCCTAGGAGGCAACTTCACAAACACAGATGGTGCAGGAGCTCCCTGGTACAGTTGATACCAAGACTTGGATGCATTATGGACAACAAAGTTTCTGAAATGAATCCTGCCATCCCTGTACCTACTAAACTATAGGAAAACACCAGGAAGATAATCAGGTGGGGGTATAGTCATGGAAGAACTAAGGTAGAGTGAGGGTGCCTAACAGGCTAGACAGAGTATCACTTGTTTATGCAGGGCATGCCTCCTGAAAGCAGCTGCATTTTAAACACAGTGCTGCCACATAGTTTTCTTAGGGAGCTTATAGTTGGTAAGTTCCAGAGAATAAAGGCAACCAGCCAGACCAGAGATGACAGGGATAGCTTTATAAATCTTTTGACAGTGTTTCACACTGAGAGTTCTCTACAGGCAGGGATAGATGATACAGAGAAGAGGAGAAATGGCTGTGACAAGAAGACTCCCACAAGGGGCCAAGTTCTAGGCAGGAGAGGACAAACTGACCCAGCAGAGAGAAGTAGCTATAGCTGGTGATAGCTCCAAGGAAAAGTCAGAGAATATATATCCCTCAAGGTTTCAGATGAAAAGTCAAGAGCAGCAAGAAGGCTACAGATGTGCCAGTTAAAGAATGAGGATTGGTGTGGCATTTAGAAGTCAAGATCAAAAGCCTGGATCTGAAATCATAGGGCCAGTGGCACCTATAAGTTCCCAAAAGAACTTTCCAAGTCAATAGAGACACACTGGAAGCTCAGGGAACACAGACTGAGAAATAAGTAGGACCCTTGTTAGCTCAGACAACATTTAGAGTAGCTGAGAGCCAGGCATTGATGGGATTCAGTGTCCACACAGGGCTGGCACTGTCCTCATGTGGACAACAGACACATCAATTAGATCATCAATAATAACCAAAAAAAAAAAAAACCCAAAAACTGGTAGACTAATGAAAGACACGTGAGTCAATGATGAGAATTATCATCAAACTGCCTCTGCTTCCAAGCCATGAATTAAAGTCACCTCCCAGCAGCCTGATGAAGTTGTGTGTGAAAGTACTATATGGAGGCCCCTTCTTAGCTTAGTTGATCCACCATTATTGGGATCTGACAAGGACAATGGTTTCTGAGGATTTGCAAAGACAGTTCCTGAGTAAGGGTGTAAATGAATTAATTCAGCTAAGCCTCAGATAGACACTTACCTACAGTCAGGTGTTGGGACTCTGGAGCCAGCAGCCAGGGTTCCAAAACCAGTCTTGTGCTTACTAGCTATGTGGTCTGGGCCCAGTCTCTTAGTCCTTTTATACCTCACTTTCCCCATCTGTACAGTGAGGATAGTAATGATGCCACTGCCTTGATGAGCTGCTGAAAGGATGCTTCCTAGAACCATACAAGACTGAAGTTCAGGATACAAGACACAGCTGATGAAAGTAGGATGGTTGAAAGTACAATCAAGGTCTATGATGAAGTAATTCCTTTTCCCTTTCAACCATTTAAGATATTATGTTCCAGGGTTGGCAGGGCAGTTAATCTGGACAGTGTGCCTGCCAAGCTATGCACATGACCCAAGTTGAACACATTGTGGGATGCTTCAGTGCTGTGGGTATCTTTTCCTCTCTCCATCTTTGTATATTTGAAAAAGTTAGCCTGGGGTGGGGGTATGGATCGACTTGCTAATGTCCATGTTCAGCAGAGAAACAATTATAGAAGCCAGACTTTTCATCTTCTGAAGCCCAAAAAGAATTTTAGTCCATACTCCCAGAGGGATAAAGAATAGGAAAACTTCTGATGGGATGGGACACCTAGCTCTAGTGGTGAGAAATGTGTGGAATTGTACCTCTGTTATCTTACAATCTTGTTAGTATTTATTAAATCACTAATAAATTAAAAACTTTTAGAAAAGTTGGCTTGAGGGGAGGCAAAAGTGTACCTGGTTAAGTAAATACATTGCAGTACATAAGGACCAGGATTCAAGACCCTGGTCTCCACTTGCAAGGGGAAACTTCATAAGTGGTGATGCAGGTCAGCAGGTATCTCTCTGTCTCTTTCCCTCTCTATCTTCTGCTCACTTCTCAATTTCTCTGTCTTTATCAAATAAAGAAAAAAAAAAGCTTGGCCTGGAGCAGTTCCATTAAAATGAGGACAAAAATAAAAACAAAAAGATTATATATTGGGAATGCATAAGATCACACAGGCATGGAACATGAGATCATATAACAATGAGGGACACACTCTAAGTTAGTGCCCTGTGTAATGACCCTGAGCAGTGGATGGAGAAGTTTTTGGCTGTAACATCTGGGGGCAAGTAATTTCTACTGGCATTGGGTCATGGAAACCAGGATACAGCTGAACACTCGACGTCCAGGACTGCCCTGCAGAGTCATCCTGTCCCAATGGCACAGGTACTAAGGTGAAGCAACTGCTGCCCACTGAATTGCTCTCAGCTGTGTTCTGTTGACACTCACAGGTTACAGGAGGTATTGGGGGACTAAAGGAAGGTGTTCAAGGCTGAGTAGGTTCAAGATACTGCATGCTTCAGCCTTCTCTGGATGGTGTTTAATGACCTGCTCTGAGTTTTTGTTACAAAGAGGAATTCAACTATCAAAATTAGTGCCTTCCAAAAAACATGGGGTAACAGCTTCCCTCCTCCACATATGTACAACCAGTACTGACTCAATGCTAGAGTTGAAAAGGCTTTGGGGCATTCAAGTGATGAAAAGAGAGTAAGAGCAATTGTCACTCTTGGCCCTTCCCTTGGCCATGGTGCCCTCTGCCTATACCCTTTAGTGGCAAACTTAGACCAGGGTCAATGCCAACCCCTTCCCCACTTTCTACATAGCACCCCAGGGAGACATGACCAGATGGGTTGGTCCCCATGCCTTATCACAGAGCTCTGCTGTAATATGTATCCAGGAAGAAAACAAATCCCCTGTCTCCACCTCCCCAGGCTAAAATCAAAACTATGTCACCCTTAATCCTCTGAGCAGCAGGGAACTATGCACAGTCTGCATGAGAGAAGCACAGAGCAATTACTACAAAAGCACACTGCAAGTACAAACGTGGAGTTGGGCTTCCAGGGCTCTGGGAATGCAGAGTCTCAAACTGTCCCCATTGTCACATAAAAGTCGTTTTTGTAGTAGCTACTGGAACCAATGCCTCTCTCTCCAGATTTCACTGTCTTTCCCTGATCCTACCAGCAGTATACATTTGCCCCAACAAGATGTTTTTACCATGTATTGACTAGTGGTGAAACATTCTGATTCTGGAATGGGCCAAATGTATGCTTTCAGCTACACATGAAAACCACTACACAATCATCAGAATAAAGGAGGTCCCCTGGGTTGTCTCTTGGACTGCAGCTCAGTCATTTAAAAAACTATGCCTGTATCATCTCCCTAAGACAGTAACTTAGGTCCACCAGCATATCAGATGTCAGGCTCAGGAAAAAACTAGTATAGTGATGGGCCCTTTGAAATATAACTAAAATAGGCCTACTAGCTATCTCCAAAACAGAGGTTCTAAATCTTCATCTGTAATATTTCAGCCTCTAGGTTCATGATTAGTCAACAATTTGTTTGGCTTTATATGTTAACTCTTTTTTTCAGCCACCAGGTTCCAGATGCTAACATGATGCCAACTGGACTTCCCTGGGCAGATGACCCCACCAATGTGTCCTGGAGCCCTGCTTCCCCAGAGCCCCGCCCTACCAGGGAAAGAGAGACAGGCTGGGAGTATGGATCAACCTGTCAGTGCCCATGTTCAGTGGGGAAGCAGTTACAGAAGCCAGACCTTCCACCTTCTGCATCCCACAATGACCTTGGGTCCATACTCCCAGAGGGATAAAGAACAGAAAAGCTATCAGGGGAAGGGATGGAATACAGAGTTCTGATGGTGGGAATTGTGTGCAGTTGTACCCCTCTTATCCTATGGTTTTTGTCAGTGTTTCATTTTTATAAATAAAATAAATAAAAAAAGAATAGAAAATCTATCAGGGGAGGGGATGGGATATGGAGTTCTGGTGGTGGGAATTGTGTTGAGTTGTACCCCTCTTATCCTATGGTTTTTGCCAGTGTTTCTTTTTTATATAAGAAATTGGTTTTTTTTTTAACTAAAAAAAATGCTTGTACTTATAGAGGTGTTCCCTTCCTATAGTCACCAGTGTACTCTCCCAGCCCAATCCCTCTCTGTTCTAGTGACAGAAGTATTTTTTTTTAATTTTATAAAAAGGAAACATTGACAAAAACCACAGGATAAGAGGTAATTTTTAAAGTTATTATTATTAAATATAGCACTGCTAAACTCTGGCTTCCAGTAGTGCCGGGGATTGAACCTGGGACCTTTTGTGCCTCAGGCATCAGCGTCTTTTTTACATAACCATGATGCTATCTTTCCATCCCAGGACATAAGTACCGATTGAGCATGGTTCCATGCCACCTTGTGACATCACCCCCCCGCCCCCCAGTGAAGAACCCTGCCTGCCACCTTCTCCTCACCAGAGATGATGGAGTCATTCAGTGCCTCTTCATCCTGATACAAAAGCAGGTCATCTTTGAGTTCAGAATTCATGATCAAGTTCTCCTTGTTCTCCTCAGACTCTTTCCGCTTGTTTTCTGAGGCTCCATCAATGCTCCAGGCCTCCTCTCTGTCCTTGCCCCGTTCCATGCTGGGGGTTCTTGACAAACGGACATCCACACGCTTCTTCGGGGACCCTTTGCTTTCCCTCCCTTGAAAACTAAATAGAAAGATAAGAGTTGGTGATACATTGTCTGCTTCACCTGGAAACCCAACACAATCAATCTAAGGCTTATCATGAATAATGCTAAGGCAGCCCCCAAGTGTGAGTGCTTTACATATAGAAAGAGAAATGCCTGAAGACATATATGCTTGACATCCAAAGCTAGTGACCATTTAGCAAGTGCAATCTGGAATAGAACAGACAGGACTGCCTGGAAGCTGATGCAGTGGAAAGTGTTTGAACTCTCAAGCTGAGGGTCCATTGCATGTGCCAGAGTGATGCTCCTATTCTCTCTCACTCACTAATAAACCTTTTAAAAAGGAATAGTACAGACATTTAAGTAATAAATCACTCAGACTCAGATTTCCAAAATTAAGAAGGGTATCTCATTTGCCTAATATCCCACCAAAATACCCACAGGCTCAATCTTTGCTTTGGACAACCCATTTCTCATCCACAATCTACAAGTCACACAGAATCAAGAATGAGAGGGGAAGTGTTAGGAACAGGCTCACATGTAATGAAATGGGAAGACTCTGGGGTCCCCGGGCAGTGGAATAGCTACTGTTCCCGTAGCTATGCTTGTTGTTTGCTGGACTCTCCCTTATGATGCTTCCCCCTGACCCCAGGCCCCAATTGTATACACTCTTCCTGTAAGGTGACAACCAAGACTATCAGCAAAGCCTATGAAAAGTGACAATGCTCAATTCTGCCTAAAAATTGAGAATTTCAAGGTGGTGACAGAGCAGCACATCCAGCTGGGGCCTTTGACCACGTGGGGATTTCAGCTCACCTGTCTTGGCGGTGCTTGGTGGCCAGTGCTCTGTGCAGCTCCTCAATGACACGACTGGGCGGCAGTGGCCGGTGGACAGTAGTGAGATGTGGGGACCCTGTGGGTGTGGCTAGCTGTCCTCGGAGTGGAGGGTCAGTGTTCTTTGTGCCAGAGCCTTGGAAAAGCGCAGTTTGGCCTGAGGGGGTGGCAGGAAGCAAGGTGAATATGAGTTTCTCAAGTAGAGAGAAGGACCTCACAGGGAGACACCCCGATAGGTGACCTATGAGCCATTGTTTGCACAGATGCACACCAGGCCCCCTGCTACAAAGCTGATATAGGAGCACTCTATCCTCTATCACCTGTGGAACTTTAACACCAGCAAGGACTCTGCAAGGTGCCAGGCTCAGAAAACCACCTTTCCTGTGTCTCTGATACACATGAATTCCTAAAATTGTGAGTTTTGGGGGGAAACCCAGAAGAATTCCCTAAGCTCTACAGCTATCACTCAATCTACATGACTTCCAAGACCCCCCTCTTCCTCCCACCACAGCCTACTCATGTCTGCCTCCATGCCTCAACCCTCTGACTCCCAAGGGTGGGCTGGGGAGAGGGGAGAGTGGTTTCCAAAAGGCAAACCTGATCACAGTTTTCCTGTGTTCCTTAAAGCACAATCTAGGTTCACAACAACCTCCTCCCCACCTCCCAGAGTTCACCTCCTCCACCACCCTTATCATACTTTCTCCTCTCCAGCATGGGAGGAACTTCGCCCTGCCTGAGGCACTGTACCTTCTCAATTCTTAGCCTTAGCACACGCTGTTACCCCCACCTGAACTGCTTGTCTCTTGTCTATCCCAGCGTCTACAAGAGATTGCCTATAAATCCCCTCACTTGCTCAGAGCTACAGCTATTCATTTAGTGTCCTGGCACTAAATGCATGGATAACCACAGCAGTTTACATACAGTGAATGTGATGATTCAAAGCAGAAATGCTCAGACCCAATGATGCAGCAAGCCCCCCTGCCCTTCCTCCTGAAAGACTTCCCAGCAAGTGCTTTGACAGAAAGTCTGGATGTCATCATTATACAAATCTGGCCTCCAGCCTTAATATTCCCTAAGCAAGACCCTGAAGTTCTCATAATCTCAGTTCTCATAATCTGTAGAATGGGTTCACTAACCATGGGGAGCCCTGAAGGAGGGGTGGGGTCTCGTACCCTCAGATTCTTTTCCCAAATGTGTCACAGAAAATGAAGGTCATGGCTACACTTGTACAAGCTAGTGAACTCCCTTTTGAACCACCACAACAAAAAGATCTACCTGCCATTCCCTAAAAGCCAGATATAATATTTCAAAAAGTTTATTAGAAATGCATTACCAATTTAAGCCCAGTGTTAGAATCTAATCAGTTTACTAATTTGAAACCTTAAGTGCTTAGATTGAAGGAATATATACTCAGAGCTGAAGACTATGCATTTAAAAGCTCGAGACATTCAATCCATGTTTCCCCTCTCATATTGATTAAATAATGATTTATAAGACTATAAGTTAATAGGAGTCTATATTAACACTGTTCCCGCCACCAAACGTCTGTGTCCCTCCCCCACACCCCTACAGTGGAACTGAAAATCTACTCTCCCCATCCCCCCAGAATTTGGACTTTGGTGCAATACTTCAAACTCAGTCAAATTTTGCATGCTGTTCTTTCTCAACTTCTGTTTATGAGTGGGATCATCCCATACTCCTTTTTCTCTTTCTGCCTTATCTCACTTAACATAATTCCTTCTAGCTCAAGCCTAGAGTTGAAGAAGACAGATTCATTATTCTTAATAGCTGAGTAATAGTCCATTGTATATATATAGACCACAGCTTTTTCAGCCCTTCATCTGTTGTTGGCACCTGGGTTGCTTCCAGGTATTGGTTATTGTGAATTGTGCTGCTATGGACACAGGACTACACATATCTTTTTGGATGGGTGTGTTTGACTCCTTAGGATATATCTCTAAGGAGAGAAATTACTGGGTCATAAGTAATGTCCATTTTTAGCCTTGTGAGGGTTCTCCAGACTGCTCTCCACAGGGGTCGGACCAATTTACATTCCCATAAGCAATGCAGGAGGGTTCCTTTGTCCCCACAATCTCTCCACCATTTGTTGTTGCTGTTGTCTACAAATAACTATATCCTATATACTGACAGGACTGCTTGTTTCTGGTCTTCCTGGTCTAAGATTATAGGTGATTTAATCTAAGTAAACTCCAAATGGATCAAGGACCTGGATGTTATTTTCCGTCCAAATCTCAAGGGCATCTTTGATGATACAGATAGCGTGAGGTAGTATCTCATTGTTGTCTTGAATTCCTTTGGCATTCAGTGATGTGGAACAATTTTTCATATGTCTGTTGGCCTTCTTTTATCTCTTTTATAGTGAATATCCTGTTTATATCCTCTCCCCATTTTTGAGTGGGTCATTTGCTTTTTTGTTGCTGAGTTTGGTGAGCTCTTTAATATGTTTTGGTTATTTGTTTCTTGTCTGATGTATGGCATGTAAAGATCTTCTCCCATTCTGTAAGGGGTCTCTTTCTTTGGGTGATGTTATCTTTTGCTGTGCAGAAGCTTTTGAATTTGATGTAGTCTGATTGGTTTATTTTTGTTTAAGTCTTCCTTGCCATTGGGTCTGTATCATCAAAGATGCCCTTGAGATTTGGATGGAAAAGAGTTCCTTCCACCAATATTTTTCTCTAAGTATTTGATAGTTTCTGGTCTAACATCCAAGTCCTTGATCAATTTGGAGTTTACTTGCATTAAATCACCTATAATCTTAGACCAGGGAGATCAGAAACAACCAGTCCTGTCAGTATATACAATATAGTTATTTGTAATAGTATTAAATGTCATAAATCATGGTAAGGTCTTATATGGTACAGGAAGTCCTAATCTTGGATTTTCAAAGTAAACTAAGTTTCCAAATAACTTGATCATGATAATACTTATCTATTGCCTTCTTAAAGTCTAACAAAGCAAGGAACCTTCCTCATTCTCAGTAAAGCCTGTATTTCTCCCAGTCCGGGAACCTCAGGGGCTTTGCTTGTTTTCCTTCATGCTTCTCTTAACCCATACCATTTGACACTGCATCCACTGATCTCTACCAAATTAATGCAACCAGTGCCACCTTAACATGTTTCACTTTGGACTGTGTCTAGAGATGCCAAGCCTGACATGTCAACCCTCCAGCTCCAATACTCTGGTGAGGCATTTCCTAGCTCATAGGACTTCTTAGTCCCATTTTGGGTGGCACACATCCTAACAAAGTTCAGCACCTAAATATAGACAAGGGCCTAAAGGGTAGGACACATGTGCACAGGTACCCATAAGTTAGGGGAAAATATATACCTTAAAGCAAAAATGCACCATAGTCTGCAGTGACTCAGTAAGTGCAGCAAGCAAGTGGAAAAATCTAAAAAAACACACCATAATGTATTTTTTTTTTTTGGTCTAAATATCCTCCTCCAGACTGTTCTCCACAGAGGTTGGACCAATTGACATTCCCACCAGCAGCGCAGGAGGGTTCCTTTGACCCTGGAGAACTCTCAGAAGGCTAGAAATGGACCTACCCTATGACCCTGCAATTCCCCTCCTGGGGATATATCCTAAGGAACCCAACACATCGATCCAAAAAGATCTGTGTACACATATGTTCTTGGCAGCACAATTTGTAATAGCCAAAACCTGGAAGCAACCCAGGTGTCCAACAACAGATGAGTGGCTGAGCAAGTTGTGGTATATATACACAATGGAATACTACTCAGCTGTAAAAAGTGGTGACTTCATCGTTTTCAGCCAATCTTGGATGGACCTTGAAAAAATCATGTTGAGTGAAATAAGTCAGAAACAGAAGGATGAATACGGGATGATCTCACTCTCAGGCCGAAGTTGAAAAACAAGATTAGAAAAGAAAACACAAGTCGAACCTGAAATGGAATTGGAGTATTACACCAAAGTAAAAGACTCTGGGATGGGTGGGTGGGTGGGGAGAATACAGGTCCATGAAAAATGATGAATGAAATAGTGGGGGTTGTATTGTTAAATGGGAATCTGGGGAATGTTATGCATGTACAAACTATTGTATTTACTGTTGAATGTAAAGCATTAATTCCCCAATAAAGAAATAAATTATTAAAAAATATATATATCCTCCTCACCTACTGCCTATTTCACCTTACTCAATCACTCTAAGTCCAACCTTCTTAGATAAAGATGGACTACAAGATGGTAAAAGCAAGACACCAGCACACTTTAATGATGGCCCTTTTGGTCACTGTCACGCCACCCCATCATCTGGGACCCTAAGCAGGAAATCCTGGGATTCCCACATAGATATGATGGGCCTAGACTTCTAATAGATCCCTCTTTCCACTGTCACTGGTCATCTCCATCAGGAACAATATCATAAACCCTTTTGTGGACCTCTATAGGACCTTGCCTTCAATGTAGAACAACAATGGGAGGGACTTCCCCACTATTTGAAGGGAGGCTGATGAATATACTCTGCCACTCAAGGAAGACTGGTCCTGAAATGAGCGCAGCTAGAATGTTCCCAGCTGTAACCATGGAATGTGAGCTCAGACTGACAGGGATTCAGAGGTTATGCAGTCCCCTGTGCTAAATATGAGTAGACATGGGTCTTAGGTCAGATCAACAGGGTTTATTATTTTTTTAAAAAAAGAAAACCAGAGAAACTTCCAGTGGAAGGGATGGGGTATGGAACTCTAGTGGTAGGAGTTGTATGGAATTGTACCCCTCTTATCCCATGATCAATCATTATTGAATTGTCAATGATTATTAAATCACTAATAAAAAAATAAAGCCAGATATAAGATCTTTCCTAGACTCACTTGGAACATAGATGGTGCCCCTGTACAACCAGTAGCCATAGTTTCACTAAACACGAATTTCCCCTGACTCCCCTGTGGGATACTTGATCAGAGTGCTGAGCAAACCTGCCCTGAGAATCTCTTAATACTTCCATTTCTCAGGTGGGGAAACTGAGGTTCAGAAATCAACTCAAAGATAAGCCTCCAGCAAATGGAATGGGACTGACACTTGACAGCCTGACCCTGGTGGAGTTGCTGAAACTGAGAAGTTTCCACAGGGCAGAGTCTACTGTCCCCCAGCTGAACAGGGTCAAGGGAAACTCTGGGCAAGTGAAATTTGAGTAAAGGAGCTTGTACATCTCACATCAAAGGGAAGAGCGGGGTTTGTAGTAAACAGAGGAATACTAAGCTATATGAGAGAAAGAAAGCAAGAGATCAATCTGGGGGTGGGGGAAAGGGGAAGGTAGGGGAATTGGAAGGAAAGGAGAATGGAGAGGGGGGAAGGGGAAGGAAAAGAGAGAGGAAAAGGGGAGAGGTCAGGAAAGGGGATGTACAGCACTGCTCCCCCACCCATGGAGCATGTCCTGGTGTTCCCATGCACTGCCGGAGCTCCAATCAGGTAGGTGTTCTCCTGGCCCCTTAAAACTATTTCAGTATGTTTCAAATGTTTAGCAAGATTTAAAAAATAAAAGCAAACATTGGGGCAGGGGAAATGATCTCATGCTTTAGGCTCTAGGCTTGAACTCTGGTGCTACATAAAAACAAGAAAGAGAAAAATAGTATATCATAAATGGCAGAGTAATGCCCTGCCCTTCTACCAACAACCTCTCTCATGTAAAAAAAAAAGTATCAAATAGTGTGCAACCCAGCAAAGCAAGTATATGGGTTGGAATAAAGTTCAGGTGGGCTTAGAAACACTACTACCTCCCACACCTTGGCAACCAGGGGTCCTGACTCAGATGAGAAGGTACTCAATGGGAGTCGGTGATAGCGCAGCAGGTTAAGTGCACATGGTGCAAAGCTCAAGGACTGGCTTAAGGATCCCCCCTCCCCACCTGCAGGGGAAGTCCCTTCACAAGCAGTGAAGCAGGTCTGCAGGTCTGCAGGTGTCTGTCTTTCTCTCCCCCTTGTCTTCCCCTACTCTCTCCATTTCTCTCTGTTCTAACAGTGACAACATCAATAACAACAATAACTACAACAACAATAAAAAACAACAAGGGCAACAAAAGGGAAAATAAATAAATATTAAACCATTTTTTTTAAAAGAAGGTACTCAATGGCCCAAGAAAGAGCTCACTTGGATAGTGTGCTGTTTTCCCATGTTCACAACCCAGGGTTGAGCCTGGGCCCCAATGCGTTGAAAGAAGCTTTGGTGTTATGGTTCTTTTCAGTCTTTCTGCATCTCTGTATCTACCTTTTAAAAAATGATAGGGCTAGGTAGTGGCACACCCAGTAGAATTCACAAGGCATTACCATGCACAAGGACCCAGGTTCTAGGTGCCCCTAACCACAGGTGGAAGCTTCACAAGTGGTGAAGCAGTGCCACAGGTGTCTCTCTTTCTTCCAATCTCTCTCTCCTTTCTCAATTTCTCAATTTCTCTGTCACTAATAAAAATAAACAAAGAAAAGGGGGGGCAGTCACTGGGAATGGTGGATTCATCTTGTAAGCACTGAGCCCCAGAGATAAACCTAGAGGCAGAAAAAAATAAATAAAAATTTAAAAAAGAAGGCACTCTGTGGAGCCCTTGCTGTGCCCCCAAAAGGGGCCTTTCTCCTCTACTACCACCTAGTGTTCATATGTGGAAGCACATCGCCCCAACTGGGGGAATAAAATAAATAGAACCTAGAAAACGGAAGGCCCCCAAAGTGGTCTCAGTTGTGAGAGATCCACCTCAAATTCAACGTTCAAAGTCACTTTCCTGAGTCATAATCCAGTCCTTACCTAATAGGTGAAGGAACAGGAGATGGTCCAAAGTTGTAGAGTTAAGTGGTAAGTCACAGGACCCAGGATTTAGGATGTGAAACTAGAAGAATCACAGTGAGATGAGATCATGTATTCCAGGTCTGATCTTTCAGAAGCACAAAGGAGCCACAAAATATTAGGGCTGAGGTAGAGAGGGCCCAGAACAAATTCCATTTTAGCAAAATGAAATGTGGTGTGTGGTGCCTAAGCAAATGAATTTCTAGTGTGTGTGTCTCTCTCTCTCTTTCTCTCTCTCTCTCTCTCTCCCTTTTGGCAGGGGGTGTAGAGGACCTCAATGGATAGAGATAGGTGTTGTACCAAAGCAGAGGACTCTGGGGAAGGAGAGCAGGTAAGGGGCTGGAGGGGGGCTTTGGGATCCTGGCATATGATGGTAGAAAAAGACCCAAATTGGGGTTGAGAATACTTTGCAGGGATTTAGCATGGTGATATGAGGATTTGTATCCATGTATCAACAACTATAATCTCTGTTTTCTTTCTCATAATAAAATAAAGGAAAATTAAAAAAATAAAATAGAAAGGCAAGACACTTGTCCAAAGTTCCTATGATGGGGTTTATCTTCGTTCCTTGCGTTAAGTTCAGGGGAAGACAACTTGGGGCCCTTGCAAACATATCATACCATTTTTTTCTCTTTTTTTTATCCCACCACCAAAAGACTGTGTCCCATCCCACCCCCCACCTCCCGGCACCCCATGAAGCTGAACATCCACCCTTACCCTCCACACAGGGTTTTTACTTTGGTGCCCTACTACAATTTAGTCAGACCATTTTCTTTTTTAACATTGTGCTATTCTTAAAAATTTTTTAAATATTTATTTATTCCCTTTTATTGCCCTTCTTGTTTTATTGTTGTAGTTATTATTGTTGTTGTTATTGATGTCATTGTTGTTGGATAGGACAGAGAGAAATAGAGAGGAGGGGAAGACAAAGAGGGGGAGAGAAAGATAGACACCTGCAGACCTGATTCACTGCCTGTGAAGGGACTCCCCTGCAGGTGGAGAGCCGGGGGCTCGATCCAGGATCCTTCCGCCGGTCCTTGTGCTTCGCACAACCTGCACTTAACCCGCTGTGCTAGCTCCCAACTCCCATCACACCATTTTCTTTAGGGTGCCAAGGGTCTACTCCTACAACCACAAGAAGAACAACACCCCTCTTGCATCCATTCTCCTCTCCCAGACCTGCCCAGAACTCCATTCACAAAGCAAATGATAAGAACCTGCCCAACATGAGAGCCCAATTAGGGGAGGTTAGAGGCCTGGATAAATGGATAGATGACAGGAAGGAGAGAAGTAGGGAAGGTGGAAAGATGAGTGAAGTCATTTGGACTCACCTGTGACATTTTTCATGATTTTGGATCCTGCCTTGGGTGGTGGGGTGGGCAACAGTGGGGGGCTGGGGAGTTGACCCATGGCTCTCTCTTGGGGTCTAGAAGGACTTTCCAGGGAGTCAGACCCAGCTAAGGCTTGAGAGGGCTTGTCCATGGTGGGAGAAAGGCTGCCAGAGTCATCATCTTCACCTCTGGATGCTGACGGCAGCTTGGCTGGTTCAAAATCAAAACAGATAGTCAAAAACCATGGTTTCACAGCCTAAGCAGTTAAGAGAGGGACAGCAGGAGTACTTTGATAGGTGGGGTTCCCATCATGGACACAGCACAGAGGGGTCACTGCACAAACAGACCCGACTTCTCATGAGTTCACCACCACCACTACCAGCAGCAGCAGAGGGAGGAGGGGAAGGGGAGAGAAGGATGAAAGGATGGAAAGAGGGAAATAACATCAGAAGCATGGGTGACTCCAGCCAGGAAAAGCCAAAGTTCCCTCCTCACTTGGGGTGGTGGCGGATGGTGGCCAATACCAGTCATACCCAGGGCCTCTGCCCTTATTCCGTGATCTTGATTACAAAACAGCTGTGCCTTGATTTGTCCATGCATGACATTGGACTGACAGAGTCCTCATAGTACTATTTCCAATTTTAAACAAGAGGAGGCAGTGAGAAAATTTTCACCAGAAAATTGGAGACCCTCAAATTCAACTGCTATTGAATGCATAGTCTGGTTTTCAGTACCCATCCCACCCTAATCTGGCCTACACCACTGGTGACAAAGAGCCAGGTGTGACTTGGAGGAAGGGTCTACACTCTTGCCACTGCTAGTTTAGGCTCCTTCCAGAGCAGTTTTCTTCCTCACTGAGCCATCTTCAACCTTTCTACCTTCTGTTTTCTCCTGATCCCTCAACCTTCTCTCCTTTCTCACTTCTGTGTAGTCAGTTCAAGATCCAGTGTCCATAATTATAATACCTATCTAATCCCTGTCCTCTCCAGGTTTTATTCCTGCTTCCCTTCCACTTAACTAGGTAAAGCCCCCATCTCTGGATGGCGTCTTCCTCTGGTAGTTCCTTGCTCTGCCATGAGAAGCAGAGGAAATCAGCAGGGGAAATCAGGATACAGAGGCTTGATCACTGCAAGAAGTTCAGGACTACCAACCTCCCGAGTCCTCTGTACCACTCTCCCTCCATCCAGTCCTTGCTCTGCCCTGAACGGTTGAAAGCTTTCCTGACTCCAGTTCTTTACCCACCTCTGCCTTGTTCCCAGGCATCCTGGCCTCCAGCTTTACAAGGAAAATGGTGGCTGACAGACACAGATTAATCTCTAATATCCAGCATGAACCCAAATCTACAGTCCCTCTCTGGGTTGTGCTCTTACAGTCACTAGAGGAGGGCAATCATAACATTCCCTTGTTTAGCTTGAAAACGTCTATCCCACTAGGGAAAGACAGAAGCAGGATGGGGGTATGGAATGACCTGCCAATGTCAATGTCCAGCAGAAAAGCAATTACAGAAGCCAGACTTTCCACCTTCTGCTCCCCATAAAGATCTTTGGTCCATACTTCTAGAGAGATAATGAATAGGGAAACTCCCAATGGAGGGGGAGGGGGTGTGGAACTCTGGTGGTGAGAACTGTATCCCTCATACCACAATTTTTTCAATCATTATTAGATGAGTAATAAAATTTTTAAAAAAAGAAAGCAGGCATAAGTCATGTTATAGGTGCTGTCCATGGTGCTGCTTACTTAAGGCAAGATGTTGCCCTTACAGTTTTCAATGAAACTTCAGAAGCAAACATTAATGTCTCTGGTCCTCACTAGCTGTCATTTCTGGAACATGGACAAGTCTTACTTTCATTCTAGGTCAGGGGTTTTCAACCTTAGCACTGCTGACATTTGGGGCAGAAATGTTTTGCTGTGAAGAGGGGTGTCCTATTGCAGGATTTCTGGCTTCTGTCCACCAGACATTAGTAACTCCCCACTTGTGACAACTCCAAGTGTTATAGAGTCTGTGTATTGATAAATTCTAAAGGCAAGAGCTGGCTCCTGTCACCATGGAAACATGGACAGAACATGGCCTTCTTACAGACCAAGGAATTTAGAACAAGTGATAGAGAACTGAGTCTGTCTTCTGCAGTAAGTGGAAAGGAAGGAAGGCATCCTCATAGAGTTTGTCAGTTGGGAGGACAGCCCTTTGAGGCAAAGACATTTCTGTGAGTTTGCATTTTGCAAGGTCAGTGTAGATAATAAGGGGCCACAGAAATGACAGTTTATCCATAAGGAAATTCTCCCTGAATGAGTGCTGTCCTTAGTGCTGCTTAAGGCAAGATGATGCTTTTAGAGCTTTCAGTGAAACTTCAGAAGCAAACATAAATGTACCCCATTAACTGTCACCCCCCCATCCACCTATTCCACAGATGTTCTTGAAAAACTATCAAGCCAAGTATTCTTCCAGGAGCTACAGGCATGGTAGCAACTAAAGCAAATCCATACCCTTAACTAGCTTCACATCCACCAACACCTAGTCATCCAGTCAGACTGGATACAATGCTCAATGCTCAGTCACTCTCTAGTTCTCCCGAATTTGTAGCTTCTGCTTGTAGCTAAGTCACACATTAAGTCCTGTGTTCTCTACTTCTAGAACACTTCTCAAAAACAGCCATGTGTCCCTGAGGGTCAGCTGCCATGCCTTCTGCCTGGACCCTAGCACAGTCTCCTGGGGGTCTCCCAAATCCTTCCCTTCCTACCTTCCAGGCCCAAATCCTTTCTCCAAACTAGGGTGGGGAAACTCTTTTAAATACTTTGGTTTTACATGTAACAGAGGTTCTGTTGTACAGAAAACTCAAAATGCCTGGCCAATTCAAACCACAAGAGCTTCCCTGGGTGTGCTCTAGAATAGACGTGCATCACCTCTCAGCCCACATGCCTCCCAGCAGAACTTTCTGAGATGGTAGAAAAGTCTCCTCTTTACCATTAGAGTAGCCACTAATGACATGTGAGCAATAATCAGATGACAAATGGCCAGTATAGTCAGGCAGCTGATGTTTGCATTTTATTTCATTTATATTAATTTATATAGCTTGGCTGTCCAAGCTATATAAATTAATTTATATTAATTTTTTAATTAATATAATTAATTAAAATTAATTATATTAATTAATTGCTTTGATTTTCTTCAAGTGAGTCACAGCCTACAGCTTCTCAGTCAGAGAAATCACATGGCTTGCCTCCAAGAATGCCACAGAGTTTTCCCTCCTATTGCTCCATGTGATAGGAGGGTCTCATACTCTCCACTGAGAACTCTAGGACCTACAGCACCAGCGACTCTCACCAGAATCTTCTCCCCATGGAGTTCTCATAGAACCCTCCCCTATTTATCACCCATGAGTCTCTGTCTCATTGTTATCAGTGTGCCTGAGGGTCCACCTGAACAGGCAAGTATCTAAGCCTCCATTATCCCCAAATCACATGCAAGTATGCAGCACCACTGTGTTTTGGAATATTTTCGAAACTGAAATTTTAACCCATAAAGTCTTGTGATATTTCGAAATGAAAAAGAAAATATATTATAGTTTTAGAATCCTGTAACCCAATATTAATCACAGATTAAAAAATGGAAAATAAATAAATAAAGGAGACAACATCAGCTTTGTGTGTTTCATACCTTTGGAATCCCTCTCTTGGGGACTTGCCTGTCTTGCCTGACCAGCAGAGGTCGCTTTTTACCAGCTGAACACCAACAAAGTATGCTAGATTTGAAAACTACAACACAGGGCTCAGGTCTGCAAGTGGGGGAACTGACTCTCAATCTCACACACACCTTCTTAATGAAGCAATGGTGTGATTTACAAAATGCTTAACATATGCCTGCCTGACTCTCACTGACTTTCTCCAGCAGGCATTGACAGTCTTTATGTCCAGGCTCAGACACTAAAGAGTTTAGGTTCTGCAAGACAAGTGGCAAAGCCAAAGCTCATATGTGGGTACTCATGTAACACAAGCTCTGCCTGCCCTTGAGCCTGGGTAGTGCCACCCTTCTGATGTGCAAGCACTGTCTCCAGAGGCACTCTGAGTGACAGAAGCCTGAACAGAGTGACAACAGCAGTCATCAGTTCCATCCCACACCCCAGTGACATAGGCATATCCTCACTCTCAGCTTGGATATCTGGTCATGGGTGAGATGGCAGGTTGATTCCTAAAATGAGGCTCCGCTGTTCACAGTTCGGCAACTGCCAACAGCCAAATGGCAGGTGTGGGTGGGACCAGGATAGGTCCCAGACAACAGTGACTAAAATTCCCCCAGCTGGGTGCAGGCAGTGGTCATCTCAGCTGGATTCCTAGACAAATAGTGTCAGTACAAAGTGACCCCTAGCATTCCCCTTACCAACACCCTTCTAGACCTCAGAAAACACTTAGAATCTTTCACAAGTAAAGGCTTATATCCTGCTTGCCTCAAATAGGAGTTGTAGATTATCATGGCCTAAGAGCTGAGGGGATGGGGTTGTTCAGAGGTATAGATACTGCATGCATGAGGTCATAAGTGTGATTCCCCAGTATCACATATATTTGAGAGATACTCTGCCCTTGGGGTCCCTTTGTATGTGTCTCTTTTATCTTTTTTAAAATCACTCCTGGAGATCAAATCCTAGTTCTGCCAACTTAAATGTTCTATGTCCTTGGGCAATTGCTTTATCCTCTCCATGCCTTTGCTTTATTATCTCAGAAAGTATGTCCACAAAGATAAAACAGTGAACATAACACACATTCACAAAATACCATTTTCCCTGCCTATTTTCACAGAGGCTCCATGCCTGCATGACTCCATCACTCTCTGTGGACTATCTTTTAAGAGGGGCAGGGATGGAGAAGTACAGAAAGGAGTAAAGACACCCCAGCACTTCATCACTCATGAACCTTTCCCTTTGCACGGTGTTCCCAAGCAGTGATTGGGAGAGTTGAACCCAGGTTCTTGTGCATGGTAAGGTGTGTGCTCTAATAGGTGACTATCACCCAGTCTCAGTGCCACTCTTTTTAATGAGCTCATTCACAGGAATGCCCGGCTCAGTCCCTGCTCAACAATAGCAACACTGAATGTCCAATTTCATTGAATGCTAAATCAATAAATCCTCCTAGGTTTGGGGAGGGGGCAGCACTATACAGATGAAAGCAGGAGAGATAAAACCACTCATAGCTCCAAAGCCCAGAGCCAAACCAAATGATCAAATCAAAACTGAGGGTCAAGGAAAATGGTCAGAACGTTGGACAGCAATCTCATCCTGAGACCTCTGTGGGCTTGGGATAACCTCCCCTTGCCACAGAAACTCTGGGTTTGTGGGCTGGTGAGATAGCATAATGGTTATGCAAACAACTTTCAGGCCTGGGGTTCCAAGGTGCTAGATTCAATCCCCCGTATCACCATAAACTAGAACTAAGCAATGTGCGAGAGAGAGAGAGGAAGAGAGAGAGAACATACAAAATAAAAGAAAAAAAGAGAAATGAAATGAAATGAAATTTGGGGCTTGTAGAAACAGCAGTATTGTTCACACTTTGTCAAAGAAGTTTATCTTCTGGGAGCCAGCAAAATGCAAGGACAGCAATGAGCACTGAATCATGAGTTCTCAGGTCTTAGGGGCAGATGACTGCCCATGTGGACAATCCATTCTGGGGCCAGGACATTTTCATGAATGTGATCAAGGTCAGGAAGAGAAGCAGGACCAGGTTCAGCACTTGAAGGACACTTGCTGCTGCCCAGAGCCCAGTGTGCTCTGGGAGGAGAAAAACTAATAGAGAACAGTTGTCTATTAGGATCTTCTCTTCCACAGAGGGCCTGGGCCCATGTATAGGCAGCTCCCTTGAGTTGAAAATATACTAGAGTGAGAGACAGCATAATGGTTACACAAAAAGACTTTTATGGCTTAAGCTCCAAAGTCCCAGGTTCAATCCCCAGCACCATCATAAGCCAGAGGTAGGCAGCTACTTGGTCTCAAGTAGCTGTCTCTGTCTTTGTCTCTCTCTCTCCCTCCCTCCCTAATTCCCCCATACATAGTCTCCCCCCTCTTCTTCATGTTCTCTGTATCTTTCTCATTAAAATGAAATGAAAAAAAATATTTAAAAAAATAAAATATCGACTTAGCATCTGGTCTCCTCCAAACTTCGCACTTGCCCAGGATTATACTGAACACAGGCATATGTACTAATTATTCACTATGTAATATGAAGTTCAAAGGAGGTCACCCAGGAGTGGTTTGGATTCAAGCCTTCACCTGCATGAGAGACAACACAAATGCACACAGCATGGGACCAGACAAGCCTGCTAAGTGAAATGCCTAAAGGGACAGTCTCTACTGGTTCCCAGTGACTCCAGCTGCATGGGAATGTTAGCTTGTGGTAGGAAGCAAACTCTGATGGTTGAAAAGAAGCTAACTTCCCTGTGGATCTCTGTGAATGCTACCAGATTTTAAATACTAGGTTGCAATGTTTGAGCTATAAACCTAGCATCTCTTCACTAAATTGTAATCTCTTCCATTACTGAAGAGGATTTGCTCAAGGCCAGACTTTTTGATAGAAACCTGGTTCCTCAGTGGTAGTCAGTTGTTCTAATGTAGAACACAGAGATTCCAGGCTATCCCAGACCAAAATTCAGGCAATCCCACATGCACTGTTAGAGGAAGGGCCAGGGAACAGCTGCAGGCAGCCCAGCACTCTGCTTCAGTGCATCATTCTCTGAGAGCTGCTTTTCCATCATCATCATCATGATAACAAAAATAAAGACAATGGTGGCAACCACAAGTAGCAAATGCATCTTCTGAACACCCAATGTGTTAGGGCAGAGCTAAATGATTTCTGGAGACTATCCCCATTTACTGTGAGCAACCTGAAGAAACCAGGGCAGTGACTTACTGTTGACAATACAGGTGCAAAGAAACTGACTGAACTGTCCATGGCCACACAACTTAGTGAGGCACTCAACATCTTAAAGCCTGCACTTGTGTGGTATCAAAGAAATCAACTTCAATTTCCTAATTGTTTACTCCTTAGGTGATTAACATCATCTGCATGCCTATGTTTCTTTCTGAAAAAAAGAGACAATGGTAATGCTATCTCCAAAGAGTGCTTCCAGGGTTCAATAAGCTAACATAGGTACAATGCTTAGCTCAACAACACAAGTGGCCACAGGTGTCAGCCGTTGTTGCCATCAGTACTGTGACGCACTGTGCTGGGTGCACCTCCTTAAGATTAAAGAATGACTGGGTCTCTCTCTCTCTCTCTCTCTCTCTCTCTCATCACCAGGGCTGTTGTTGGGGCTTGGTGCCAGCACTATGAATCCACTGCTCCTGGCAGCCATTTTTTTTTCTATTTTATTTGAGAGGATAGATAGAAACTAAGAGGAGAAAGAAAGATAGATGAGAGAGAAAGAAAGAAAGAAAGAAAGAAAGAAAGAAAGAAAGATCTTCTCTAGCATTCATTACAAGTGGCAAGAATGTTATCTCATAGGATGAGGTACATGCTTGTTATGTAGGCAGCTGGAGTTAGAGGTTCAGCACCACATGGACTGCCACTGGTCCTATGGTCTCTCCCTACACCCTACCATATATAAGAACATAGGTTTCCAGCTCAGAAGTGAGGCCTCCAGAAGACATTAATTAAAATTTGACTAATAGGTCAGCAAAGGGAGGGGGCAATTCCAAGCACCCACAGCACTGTTGCTGGGTTCACGCTTTCTTTCCTCTTTATCTGTGGGAAGTTGGAATTGGGAGTTCTCCCTTTCCTACAACTGGCACCTGCCTCTGGTCTAAACAGTTAAAAGGACCACAATAACAACAACCATGTCACCACTGCTACCAACAGTAATTATTTGATGTGACCAACTCTGTGCTCAACTCCTGCCACCTCCCAATAGCCCTAAGAGAGTGCTCATTGCTTCACTAAACAGCAAAGTGAGGCTCTGAGCAGGGCACCAAGCACACCTGATAGGGAGAGCCCTGCAGATGATGAGTAACAGTCTGCATCTTTCCCAGCCCCACCTGCTCTGGAGCTTCCTTACAGCCACTGTGACCTCCGCCTTAAATCTCCAGGAACAAAGTCCCTCTTTCTCTATCCTGCCTTCACCTTGGGGTCAGCTCAGATGCTTCCACAGGGTCAAGTTTCTAGTGGGCAGTTGGAAAATCCCAGGAGGAAAATCTATGGGCAGGCCACCTGTGTATTCCAGTCTAGGCCAGGATGGACTCAAGAAGAAATGGGAAATATCTTGGCAAACACTTAAATTTGACCGCATGGGGAGGGTAGCAGGGCTGAGATCTGGGGACAACTTTTCATAGTTGGCAACTCAGGTGTCCCCAGTCAATACCTGTATCATCCACATGGGTGTCCAAAGACAGTGGCTCCTGTGGGGAAGGCAAGTCTGTCCCAGCGGCCAAAGGGCTTCCTGGCTGATCTTCTTCTGAAGAAAGTGTCTCCTGCTGGGCAGTGGGTGGCTCACTCTGGGCTGCACTGGATCCTCCATCAGGGTTGCAAGCTTTGCTCTCTGCATCTGCAAAGAGATTAATCTGTCAGTTCAGCCTCCTCCCTTCCAACATGCTCTTACATTAGTAGAAGTGCCATTCAGGTCCAGAAGATCATTCTACCTCCTTCTACCAAAACCTTAAGAGTTCCCTACAGTTCCTGCCCTAAGCTGCACAACATGTTCCAGCCACTGTTCTGTACCCACACTGCCTATGCACATTCTCGCCAACACTAGAGGCTGAACACTTTCTTCTTAGTCCATCTTTCCCCTCTGACTTGCTTGGGCCCATAGTACATGAGCAGGTTTGATGAAGCAGAGGCTTCAAAAACCACTTGCACATTCCTATCCTGTGCATGTGGCACTATCCTGTGCATGTGTTCCTCTCCTGGAAGACATGCCCAGTCAGCCTATTGAGGTTCGAAGCAGGAGGGCAGGGCCCAGTTGCCAAGACCAACTCAGAGAGCATACAACAAGGCAGTTGGCTGTAAGCCCCTGAAGTGCCGAGCTATTTGTAATGGAACATAATGAGACTACAAGGTACCAATTCAACTCTGCAGCCATCATTCTACCAGCAGTTCCTATTGCACACCTTTACCCCTAGAACCCACCATGCCAAGCTTGGAAGGCAGGAACAACAAGCAATTCTTGTCCCTGGGGAGATACATGCTGTCATGCAGATGACCACACTTGGCATTGTGTACCCAGGAATGGGGGCAGTCAAGGATCGAGGAGGCCTGGAACACAGAGTTCAGAGGTCTAGACAGGGAACCTTCCCAGAAAAAGTAACATCAGGCTCCTCATAGAGTGCGAGGGAGGCCTGGAATTTCCCTCCTTAAGCTTCAGAGGTTGATGACTATGAGGGTCCTATCCTGTAGATAAAAGGCTAAGCTCAGGGCCATAATTGGCTCAGGTGCCACCAGCCCTAGGAGGCAGGTCCAAGCTAAAAGACTAGGTCTGTGGATAACCCTTATGAAACAGCTCACAGTTCTTGGAGTGCCCACATGGTCTCTGGATTCCCACAGCTGGGTCCCTGAGGGTAGCATGTCGTAACTTGACTAGCAATGTCCACAGAGCTGGGAGGCAGCAGGTAGCCTGGCTTGGGAGAACTGCCTCTCATTACTACATGAAGAAGAGGAAGAAAATTTTCTTTCCTAGTCAGGGCCCTAATTGCTGTTTTACTTCCCAAAGCTCTCTGCCAGATGGAATATACAGGACCTCTTGTACTTTTACACCAGTTGTCTCTGGGATTCAACTCCCTCACCTATAAAGCTAGATAGCTTCTTCTCAGCATTAGTGAGGATTAAGGCAGGGTTTGCACAGGTGCCTGGTCCACAATAAACACCGTGTGCGTGCTTGCAGGTATTGGCGAGGGGATGAGGGCTTTAATGAGGATGACTTCTGGGTCTGTGTCCATGCAATGGCAACAGGCTCAGGACAGATGGTTCTCCCTGAGCAGGGTCCTCACTGTGCCCAGGTCTCCAAACCAGAGTGTGGACTTCCAAGGGACCCAGGTTTATAATCATCATGAACTACATTTCCTCTGTTGTAATCCTATCCTCTTAGGGGAAGGGCAGTCAGTAAGCATGCCAGAAGTCTGGTGAAATGGGGCCTGGAAGGTGTCATCTATGTAAGCATGTCATCTGACTGAGGGATCCAGACTGGGGTCTAAGCCAGGAGAGGCAGCCATTTCCTATCAAAAGCAGACAGCCATTATCCTAAATTCAGGGTTCTCTGCCATTTGGCCCACACTGCAGTTTTGTATTGTCACCAGAGTCATCACTGAGACTCAGTGCCTGTGCAAGGAATCCACTTCTTCTGATGGCCATTTTCCCCTCTTCCTCTCTCTCTCTCTCTCTCTCTCTCTCTCTCTCTCTCTCTCCTAGTTGGGAATGGGAAAGAGAAAGAGGCACTTGCAGCATTGTCCTACCACTCCTGAAGCTTTCCCCTTGAATGTGGAGACCAGGGGCTTGAACCAGGACCTTGAACATAGTAACTTGTGTGTGCTCCACTGGCTGATCCCCACCACCCCAATCTTTGAATTTTGCAAAACTCGTGTTTCAAAACCAATCTTAGTTAAAGGGTCATGTAAGAGAGGTCCTGGGTTGGGATATAGTAAAAATGTTATGCAACAGACTTTCATACCTGAGACTCTGAGGTCCCAGGTTTAATCTCCCCTCCACCATAAGCCAGAGTTGAGCAGTGTTCTGGTAAAGAAAGTAGGTCCCAGTTTGATACCATGACTTATAAAGAGACCCCACAAAAGCCAAGAAAAATGTATTCATGGGACAAACTTGATAGCAAACTTTAATCTAAAGTTTGTTGGCCTCTCTCTCTCTTTGGTCTTTGGTGACAGAAAGTTACCAACTGTGCCAATAATGACAGCAAGTACAGGTGACAGCCAGCATCACATCTGCACTTCACAACACCTGGGATACTGAGACAACTGCTACCTTAGGTGCACTCATCTGTGCACTGAAATCTCCATAAACATCAGGAAAGTCAGAAAACTGGATTGGGAAAGCCTAGAGGTTTCTAGTCTTTAGCCAGTTCCACACACAGTCCTGGAACCCCCCACTGCTTTTGCAGTACTGTAGCTCTTGTAGGGCTTTTCTGGGCTGTGCTCGGAGCTCTAGCTCATAATTTTGTTCAATGAAAAGTTACAGTGCTAAAAATAGACCAGTTGCTAAGAAACGCCAGTTGGGGCGGGGGCAGCTGTGGGTGGCTGGTACCCTGCTCCTTATTATACAGACCCCCTCCCTCCTGCATGTTCTCCTGGGGTGCCTTCCCTGCCCCAGGCTGAAGAGCGGGAAACATTCTGAGTAGGGTCCATATCAAATAAAGTGCCACATGCACCCATGTGCACACAATGGAGTGTATGCACACACCAAACATGTGCAACTTACATGCAAATACACACAGTGAAAATGCACATGCTCACACCCAGCAAGCACACAGTGAAAGTATATGCACACATGAGCACGTGTACACACTGCCCCCAAGCATTCCTGCCACAAAGGACAAGACAGGATTATTTGTCACTGCCCAATTCCCCTGACAAAATAGTCCATGTCTCTCAGTTCAGTGAACACAGCACCAGGGTAACAGCTATCCAAAGATAAAATATGATATTCCATCAGTGACTTCAGGAAATGCCAAGTGGATGTGAAGCATAAAAGAAAGCAGGGCCACTCAGAAATGAACACACACACACATACACACCTGGTATCAGAAATCCCAGTAGCTCCTGTTCCTACTAATGACACTTGAGCTGGAGGACTGCTATTAGTACTAGTTTCAAATGAGAGCAGTCAAAGCATATAATGCAGAAGCCAGGTAAAGGGGGCTTTGCCTCTTTTTTAAAAAAAAAGATTTTAACTTTTCCCTTTTGTTGCCCTTGTTGTCTTTTTATTGTTGTTGTAGTTATTATTGTTGTTATTGATATCGTTGTTGTTAGATAGGACAGAGAGAAATGGAGAGAGGAGGGGAAGACAGAGAGAAGGAGAGAAAGATAGACACCTGCAGACCTGCTTCACCACCTGTGAAGCAACTCCCCTGCAGGTGGGGAGCCAGGGGCTCGAACCAGGATCCTTATGGCAGTCCTTGTGCTTTGCACCACGTGTGCCTAACCTGCTGCGCTACCGTCTAACTCCCGGGGCTTTGCCTCTTAAGGGTGAAAACATGGTCTGCCCTGCAGGTTGTCAGACTCCAGGGCATTAAGAACAGAGAGAGATAATGGGGTCAGAGTGGCCCTTATAGTGCCACTTACAGTGTCAACACCTCCTGGAGTGGGTGAACGTCACCCTGTGTCCAGACACAGGCTGTCTCCAAGATGATGCCAACCGGACTTTCCAGGGAAGATGACCCCACCACTGTGTCCTGGAACCCTGAATCCCCAGAGCCCTGCCTCACTAGGGAAAGAAAGAGAATAGGCTGGGAGTATGAATGGACCTGCCCATGCCCATGTTCAGTGGGGAAGCAATTACAGAAGCCAGACCTTCCACCTTCTGCACTCCATAATGACCTTGGGTCCATACTCCCAGAGGGATAAAAAATAGGAAAGCTATCAGGGGAGGGGATGAAATATAGAGTTCTGTTGGTGGGAATTGTGTGGAGTTGTGCTCTTCTTATCCTATGGTTTTTGTCAGTGCTACCTTTTTATAAATAAAACATTTAAAAAAAGACAGGGAAAGAAAAAGAAAACTTAAAACTTAGGTAGGGAAGATGACATAGTGCTTATGCAAAACGACTTCTAATCCTGAGGCTCCAAAGTGCTGCGTTCATAAACCAGAACTAAACAGTGGTTTTTCTCTCTTTCATTAAAATAAAAAAATATATATATATTTAAGAAAAACAAAACAAAAATAAAAGTAAATTAAAATAATTAATGAGCACCTTCTATAGTCAAAGAAAAGGCTGGGTTCTAGACCCTCTTTATTTCTTTTAATTTTTATGAGTGATTTAATAATGATTAACAGATAAAAGGGGTACAATTCCATACAGTTCCCACCACCAAAATTCTATGTCCCATCCCCTCCATTAGAAACTTCCCTACTGGGGCCAGGTGGTGGCACAGCTGGTTAAGTGCACACATTACAGTACTCAAGGACCCTGGTTCAAACCACTGGTTCCTACTTGCAGTGGGAAAGCTTCACAAGCGGTGAAGCAGGGCTGTAAGTGTCTCTCTTGTCTCTCTCCCTTTCTATCAGCCCCTATCCTCTTGATTTCTGGCTGTCCAATAAATAAATAAAGATAACTTAATTAAAATTAAAAAAGAAAGAAAAATGAAAAAAGAAACTTCCCTATTATTTATCCCTCTGGGAGTATGGACCAAAATTCCTTATGGGATGCAGAAGGTGGAAGGTCTAGACCTTTCTTCTATCTGGTCCACACTCACTAAGAGAGAAGTGAACAACAACAAGGGCAACATAAGGGGGGGGAAATGGCCTCCAGGAGAAGTGGATTCATGGTGCAGGCACTGAGCTCCAGCAATAACCCTGAAGGGAGGGAGAGAGAGAGAGAGAGAGAAGAGAAGTGATCTAATGTAGATGGCAAACTACTCACTGGGCACCAACTCCAGCCTAGTGCTTGCTCTAGAGCCCATGCTGAGAAGAAGTTTTCCATTTTTAAGTAGCTGGGGGAGTGGGGGGAGAGAAACACAGGTGGCTGGGCAGTAGTGTGTCTGGTAGAATACATACATTACCTTGCACAAGGACATAGGTTCAAGTCCCACCTGTAAGGGGAAGTTTCATGAGCAATGAGGTATAATACTGGAGGTGTCTCTCTCACTCTATCTCTTTCTCCCCCTTCCCTCACAACTTCTCTCTGTCTCTATCAAAAAGAAAAAAAAAAGGAGGGGAGGCTGATGGCCTCAGGGAGCTGTGCATTTGTCATGCAGGCACCGATTCATAATGATAATCCTGGTGGCAATAAACAAACTAAAATAAAAAAGAAATTAAAGAAAGAAAAACAAATGCACATGACACACAAAAATTAGACGAAATTTAGGTATCCATAAATAAGGTTTTAGTGGGCTATAGCCACTCCTTTTCACAATGCCTCTGGCTGCTTGTTCTTCACAGGAAAAAGGAAAATGTGTGACCTCCCATGACCCGCCCCCCAATAGTTGTTTTCTCGTTCGCAGAACAGGCAGACTGAACTCATTCTAAAGTGGATCTGCAAGCAGGCAGTAATGCCGCATCTCCACCTGACATCACAGTCACACATTCATTCTGCTGGGCTGTGAGATATTTTTCTCTGAGTCTATATTCATAGTTCACAAGACAAAACTTTACAAAGATTAAGGTGTATGAAAGGCCCAACTATGATTTTCCTAGAAGTTCCTCCTTTACTGCTTAATTTCTAAGATCCCATTAGGTTTGTTGACAGCATACTCAAAATGCCAGTTTGGGTTTATATTTTTCTTTCATCCAAACTAAAATTATTTCTGTCTCTGTGATGACACTCCTCAATCTGAGCCAGAAAAGATTGTTAAATGTAAACACCACAGGACTCGACACCCAACTTTCCTGAAGGTGCAAATTTAAGTATAAGTACTAAATAAGCATATTCTCACATACGTCTTTCAAGTCAAATATGCCATTCTTAGAGTCTAGAGAAATGACACTATGACACTAATGTGACCTCAGAGGTTATGAGGTCCTGAGTTCAAGCACCGATATCACGTGTGTCATGGTGATGCTCTGGTTCTCTATCACTAAAAAAATAGCTAAACCTTTAAAAACTAATAAAGAAATGCCACTAAAGTTTCCATTCACATGAATCTGAGTTGGCTACAGTAGCCAGTTGATGAATCTGATGTACTGACCTCATGGTAATTAGACAAGACTAGAAAGTAGTCATATCTTGCAGCTGAAAAAGGCAGTGTGGATGCCCACACATTCACATACCTGCAAGGAGTTGGTTCCTTATGGCCAAGTTCCTTCAATCAGGAGGTGAGATCTTGGCCCAGAGAGCCTTTCAAGTGGTCTGAGCACTCCCTCCCTAAGTCTTAGGGGGCCTTTCTCACTGGAGTTTAGTCTCAGAGAGTCCCTCACCCCATTCTGAGCAGTAGTCTTGGATGATCCATTCACCGTTCTAAAGTCTGTGAACTAGAAAGCAGGAAGGATCCCTGTCAGAGCCCAAGTCTTGTGCCCCATGCCTTCAGGAAAAGATGTTACGGGAACTCAAGAATTTTATCACTTAGTTTGCTACAATGGCGCTGGTGTTTCTTCAAGAGGAGGCATCAAAGGCAGATGCACCCCAGGCCAAGTTAGAACAGTAATGCTGCCATCTGACATGACATGGGGAAGTCTCTTCCTGGCTTTTCCTTTTTTCACTCACAGACTGTGGGTGACCCCAGCCCATCCCCAGACCTGTCCCAGCAAGGAGAAAGAATGAAGGTGATAGTGCACCAAAACATAACTTCTAGCAGTAGTGGGTAGGAGCAGAAAGGAAAATATCCCCAAATTAAGGAGTAAAAAATAAGTATGAAAATCCAAAAGCCATTGTCACCACCTCAGAGGACTCAGCTAGCCAGAGGATTAACCCACACCCAGTTGAGTATGAAGCACCCAGAGAAGATGAAGAGGTAACCCCACTTGTGGGGTTCTTAGAGGTTGCTGGGTTTAAGCCCAGTATCCTAGCCTGAGGAATTTCTGTATCCCTGGAGGCTTCTTTGGGTCCAGCTACTCCATATGGACACAGCTCTCCTCTGCTTTCCATCCTGCCCTTCACTAGGCTTCTAGGAGAGCACTGTGGGATATGGCACTGTGCATCCATCCCCAGGTGTAGTTCTGGGCCCTGACCAGGATGGCAGGGTTGTGGCGGGGTTGGGGGGCAGGGGGAATGGGACAAGGACACACAATGACTTACCCTGCTCGATCATCTCTAGCAGCCCCTTCTTGATGAGCTCTTCCCGGCCCTGCCTGCCAGTCATCTTCTTCTCCAGCGCTGCACAACACAAACATAGGTGGGTCATGGCAATTCCTGGCCTTCAGTTCATAGGGGATGGCAGGAGGCAGCAGGCAGCCAGGGGGTTGGGGCCTGACCAATGCAGGAATGGGTGTCTATTCAGAGACTCACTCTTTCTTACCAGATGATCTGCTGGATACATACACATAGAGTGTATCCAAAGGAAGTATATTGCATAGATTTTTTTTTAAGGCAGTAACTTCTGTGGTTTATCTGAAAAGCAAAATCTAAGATGTCAGCCAGCCTTCTCTAAACTAGCACTTGCTACCTACCCCAACTCCTTTTCACCTTGTTCCTTAACTCTCCAGCCCAGGTAAATATTAGTCAGTCACTCTCTCTGTCCCAAATGTCCTGAGTTCTTTCCTATGGCTGTCATCTCTGTCCCCCCAAAATACTCTGACTACTTTTTTTTTTTTTTGCTTCCAGGGTTATTGCTAGGCCTTGGTTCTGGCACTAGAAACCCACTGCTCCTGGTGGCCATTTTTTGTCTTATTGGATAGGACAGAGATAAACTGAGAGGGAATGGGAAGACAGAGAGGGAGAGAGAAAGACAGACACCTGCACACCTGCTTCACCACATATGAAGTGACCCCCTTGCAAGTGGGGAGCCAGAAGCTTGAACTGGGATCCTTCGCAGATCATCGTACTTCGTACTAACCCAGGGTGCCACCATCTGATCCCCACCACTCTGTATGTTGGTTCAGGGACTGGTATTTTGTGCAATATTCAACCAGCGTTTCCATCAACAACCACCTGTTCCTTGCATCCAATGGCCTCACCAGACTCTAGCTCCTTCCACCACCTCTCACCTGCCTATCCTTGTCCTTCCCTCCCCTCTCCACATCCCAGGATAAAATCCACTCCTCCAGCCGTGCTTTGTGTGATCTTTATTTTTTTCTTTTTTGTTAGATGACATTAACATTTATTTATTTATTTATTTATTTATTTATTTATTGCCTCCAGGATTATTGCTGAGGCTCAGTGCCTGCACTATGAATCTACTGCTCTTGGAAGCCATTTTTCCTATTTTGTTGTCCTCGTTGTTACTCTTGTTGTTGTTGTCACTGCTGTTTTGCCATTGCTATTGTTATTGGATAGGACAGAGAGAAATGGAGAGAGGAGGGGAAGACAGAGAGGGGGAGAGAAAGACAGACACCTGCAGATCTGCTTCACCACCTGTGAAGCAACGCCCCTGCAGGTGGGGAGCCAGGGGCTCAAACTGGGATCCTAATGCTGCTCCTAGCACTTTATGCCATGTGAGCTCAACTCGCTACACTACTGTCCAGGCCGCTGGTATGATCTTTCCATCTCTCTCCTAGGAGATTCAGGGATTCATTCTGCCTGACAATCTCCTTTCCTCTATCTGTCCAGAAAATGATTTGCATATAGCAGAACTTAATCTCCAAATGTAAAGTCACATGATCCTTGGGACCTTTTGCTTGACAGATGAAGACAAAATATCAGCTGTTATTACTGGCTCATACAAGGACCTATTCCATGTGGCTACAGCACAGACAAAACAGCTGAAACACCTCTCATAAGCTGAAATACTAGCTATTGGACTTATGAATCCACTTAAAAATATTTACTGAGAACCTAGTGACTATGTTCTAAAGGCAGGGTCATAACCATGAGCAAGACTAGCAGGGCTTTTTCCTAGGACCACCATACCTACGCAGAAACAGACACTTATCTACAAATAGGTACATGGAATAAAGCAGTTCTACATGGTGTTGGGGGCCAGGGTCTGGAGTCCCGTGCTGGCCTGGACCATCAGGGGCCTTCCTTGACCTGTTCACAATGAGAGTTGAGAAGAAATTGTAAAAGCTCAAATACATTGGGGGAGAAGACATTTTTAGGCAAAGAGAAAGTATTTTCAGTCTGTGTTGCAACCTAAAATTCAATTTCCAGGGACCAGAAGTGTGGTTAAAACTGAAAACTAGAGCTCCAGCTTTGGGAAATGTGAGTGAAAAGGGGGCTGCCCAATCTAAGAAACATGACTGAGCAGGAGGAGGGGGGAGATCTGAAGAACTGGGAGATGCATTGCCTATCTAGCAGTGGGGGAGCTCTAGGCTAGACTAGACACAGGATTTTGTCTACTGTGGCCTATGATCTAATGGAATAAAACTTTTTTTAACTAATCATTAGGGCTTTGATAGGGGTTTCTTATCCTAGCTTTTCTCCAGTTAGGTGGTAAAAAGCAGAAAGAAAGCCAAAGAGAGAAGAAAGTTGGACAACACAGTACTCGTTCACTACTCAGTCAGCTTCCCCTTTGCATGGAAGCTCTCAAATGGTGGCTGGGGTCTCAAATCTAAGAGATCATGCATTATAAAGTTTGTGTCCTACTGCATGAGCAGTCTTCTGGACTCTGGTCCAGTGACTTTAAGAGGGAACTTTTAAAAAATTATTTTTCCATACTGGATGGAGCCTCACACATGCATGATTCCACTATTCCTAATGGCTTTTTTCCATTTACTTTTACATAAAGAGCATGGGGTGTATATCATCTAATCCTTGTTTGCACAGACCACTGTCTATTTCATTTCTTTCTTAGGTCAATGTGTTTGTACTCCCCTACATTTTAGCCAGTTATGTTGTGAATCAAAGATCTGATATGTTCAAACAAATAACATCTCATCCCTGGAGAGAAGAAGGTTTTTTAGAAGAAATCAATGAAATGCACTCTTGGGCCCCAGATTCCAAGTGTTTGATAATGGGCTCATAGTTAAGTGAACCTGCTCATAGGGAAGTAACAGGAACTAAAGGTACTCACCTTGAGACCGTTAATAGTCTGCATAGTCCCTACAGAATCCTGAAAACTTATAAATCATTTTTCTGCAAGGCAGTACTAAGGGAAGAGGGGATGGAGGAGCTGACTCAAAGCAGCTAGCTCAATCTTCTAATTTCACAAGAGGAGCGTCTGAAGTAGGCAAATAAGAGCAATGGGCTTGCCAGCATGAGGGCCTAGGGTTGAATTTTAGCACCATGTATGTTGGAGTGGTGTTGTGGTATCTCTCTAAATAAATAAATATATCTTAGAAAATTAGAGAATTCCTTGCTCAGTTCTCTGCTTTTCACAGATGATAAGGTGTGCAGTCCCCTGCAGTGTCTTTGCAAGAGCTGCTCCTGCTGCTGATTTTCCCTGCCTTTCTCAAAGGGCTGTTACTATCCATATCATGTCCTAGGGTGGAACTTCTCACCCCCCAAAAAATAACTTTGTATGAAAGTTAATTCTGTAATACATATAAAAAGGTGAATGAAGCACCCAAGGCTCTTAGCATCCTTGGTGGCTTTCTGTCTGATCCTCTCCCTCTGAGCATTGGGGTCTAAGTTGGGAAGAAAATGGTGATTCCTAGGACCTCTGGAGGAACAGGCTAAGTTGAATACTCAGTAAGGGAGTCTTAGGACCCAGGACCACCACATAGAAAAGTCCCTCCTATACCAGACAGGCTTAGTGGTGAGACCCCTGGGCTAAGTGCTTCTTTCACAGAGTTTGCAGTCAAGGTACTGACCTCCTTCTTCTTTACCACAGAGTCCTGTTCCATGTGTCAAACCTCAGGGACCAATGGATCAACATAGCCCCAAGACCCAAACATCCCTAAGTGTCCCTAAGGTGGTCTGAACACTAGCAGTCTGCTGCTTCTAAGTATGCAGCTGTTAGGTGTTCTGTCACTAAGAGTTTTGTGGCTGCTGTATAATGGTCATCACATGTACCCTGTGTAGTCCATTCCTGTGGTGTTTATTCCCTACATGGATTTCAAGATAGCCAGCTTCTCATGGAACAGGACATGCTACAGAAGGCAAATGAGGGAAGCTTCCAGATCCTTTGGGATGGTATGGGGGCAAAAGGACTCAGGAAGCACTTCAGAATAGGAGCATCTGGCTCTGTCTTCAGTGAGATGAGACAGCTTAGCATGTCTAGGCTAAAGTGGGACCCTTGACATTCCCAATCAATTTAGAGGGTTCCCTATGATAGATGGACCCAGGTTGTAATCAGGCCAACTAAACCTGAGTCTAAGTAGGGTCCAGGTCCTGGGGTCTGAATGGGGTGTGTGTTACACACGTTTTACTGAGACCTTGCCCTGTCAGGCAGGAAGGATCTAGAAACATGAGAGGAGTGGTGTGACCCCAGGAATGGGAGGGCTCCTGGCCAGCAGAGGCCACTGAGCAGAGAACTCAACTCCAGAAGGAGTTGGGAAGATGTCAGACACAGGAAAACATGTTAGCAATGACACCCAGACCAACCTTCCCCTGTCCCAGATGCTCACCAGAAGTTGTCTGCTTCAACTTCTCACTTTTCTTTTTCCTCCATTTCCAGGGTTTGAAGATCCTGCCCAGAGTGGCCAGTTTGCTGTTCCGCCTCACGGGAGGAGTGCGGATCCCTGAGACCAGATAATCCGGACGCACCGGGGGAGTTTGGTCCATCTCATCTGTAAAATGAAAAACACAAGAAGTCTCAAGTGAGCACCAGGCCCACCTGACATCCTGGATGGGGCTGGGAGGTAAGGTGTATGCATGTGCGTGTGTGCATGTGTGTGTGCGTGTGTGTTTTCACGGCAATCCTTTGATGCCTGGGGCTCACTCTGACTAGGGTGTCTTCCAAGCAGCACCAGCCAGCTCTACCATTGTCTCTGGGCTCGACTACCCTCCTATAGGGCCTTTCCCAGCCTAATTACTGGAAATCCTTGCACACTCTCCTCCCCAACAGCAATTTGAAAAGTGCCCTGGGAACATTCCTCACCCCAGAACCCTTACTTATTTTATGCCCTCTCCACTGATCCTTGCCTGCCATCTTCAGCCATTCAGTTAAATCTGACTCTTCCAGAAGTCCCTACCTTCTTCTGTCCTGGGGGTCAGCCATGCCTTGGATCCTGGACTCCCTTTGCTGACAAAGAGATACTGTGATGGTCCCTGGCCATGCCCGCTCCTGCTTAGCTGTCAGCTATCTGCCTCAACCCCAGAACAGAGACAGTTATGCCTCTCAGGACAAACCATAGAGCACTAAGACCAGAATGAACTGAGGAAATAGCTCCTCTTCCCGACAGAGATTTAGGCCATTTATGTGCACTCTGTGAGATGCAGACAGATGGGAGACTGAGCAAGCTAGGGGCACTGCCACCAGTCAGCTCAGAGCCAGGGTAGCAACCCATGTGCCTTTGACAGGGCACAAGCTCCATCTTCATCCTCCCCCCTCACACCCTGTGCACACTCCGAGGGAACCAGGCTGATCTGTGTGCAGAGGGGATGCCTCCCTCTCCCTCCTGAGGTCAATCACCAAGTCAGATTCAGCATACAAACCTGGAGCACAATGGCAGCACACAGCAGGGCTGCAATGAGTAAGCATACATGCAGAGTGTGCAAGAGATCATCTGTGACCCGAAGAAACAGGGAACAAAGGCTGTCGAGGGACCCAGGAGAGTGAGAGACATGGGTTTCCTGGCAGGCTGTTCTGCAGTGCTTGATATAGGGATAAGTTAGGATAAAAAACAAAATGTAACTAACACAAAGGGGATGAGAAGCCTGTGAGAGAAGACTGAGACCTCCCACCAGCTCATACTGGGGCCCATCAGTGGCACAGTTTAGACCATATTCCACAGCCATCAGGAGGAAGGGTGAGACAAATGCCCTATTTGCTCCCAGCCCTATCCTCCCCAGCCCCCCACTCCAGTACAGGTAAGAACGTAACCTCCAGAGTGACAAGGACCTGAGTGGCTGCTTCCCAGTATTATAGGGTGGGAGAGTGGTTAGCAGCTTGGGCAACAGCTCCAGCCATGCTGCAGGCATTTGAACCCTGACATGAGCCAGAACATGGAGGCACACACACAGTCACAGTCACCCTCACACCAGAAGTAACTTGCCCAGTTGCTGCCCATGACAGGGGGTGAGTCAACTTCATGTGAGCCCCCAGAGGCTCTAGAAAAGCCTATAGGACCATCTGTCAAAGCCCAGGGCCATTAGATCTCAATTTTACCATCAATAAACAGCAGACCACAGTCATTCCTTTTGTTTTTGTCTTTTTCTTATTTTTCAATTTTTTTTCTTCATTTATTTATTGGATTGAGACAGCCAGAAATTGAGAGGAGTAGGGGAGATAGAGAGGGAGAGAGACAGAGAGACACCTGCTGACCTGCTTCACCACTTGCAAAGCTTTCCCCCTGCAGGTGGGGACCGGGGGCTTGAACCCGGGTCCTTGTGCACTGTAACATGTGCACTCAACCAGGTGCACCACCAACCGGCCCCCACCACGGTCATTCCTAATGCCCAAAGTTGAGATAAAGACTCAGTGAGAAGTTGGAAACATTGATAAACATAGCACACAGTTTACTGACAGTGACAATCATGTGAATAGACCATCTCCCTTTCTAGACTCACTGGCCACTCTGCAGACTGCACTACAGGGCTGGCTTCTAGTAGATGTTTCATGACACTAATTCATGTAACTATATGATAGACATTATGGGAAGAAAGGCAGTTACCATAGGCTCTCGGTCAGGCAAACTGGGTGTCCCCTCGTTCTTACCTGAACAGTGAAGCTCTGAGGTGGAGGCTGTCTTTGTGGCCATCTCACAGAGAAACAATTTTGGATGCCTAACTACAGAGACCCCTTCTTGCTCTAAGCTGCTTCTGGGCTTACAAATACATTTATCATTCCAGAAACAAGTGGCTGGGATACAAGAAGCAGAAACCAGGCCATCCGTAAGCCCCTGTCCCTTTTCTCTCTAACCCTCCCCTCTTTCTCTTATTTGTTGTGTATAAAGGCTAGGTCCACAGTGATCCATGCATTTACTTTACTGCAGGTGAGTCCAGAACTGTTTGTTAGTTTAAAATAGAGAACCAATGGTAGAGAGGGAGAAGGAGAAGGGGGATGAAGGGGGAGAGAGGTCAGAGAGAAAGAAAAAGACACATACACCAGAGCACTGAAGTTTCCTTCAATGCTGTGGGGGCTGGGCTCAAACCTGGGTCATGCTGGCAAAGTAGCATACTATCAAGGTGAGCTATTTTGCTAGTCCTCTTTGATAATTTCACCTTGCAAGCTCAAAGGCCCCTGAAGATCAAGGCCCTGAAATCAGTGATGCTGTGCATTGCTTGCAGCCGTCACCTCAATGCCTGGTGCCCAGAATGGCCAGGAGAAGCAGGTGAGATATGACGGATGGAACCAAGGAAGCCAGAGCATTCCATCCCAGTTCCCTCTTGTCACCATCTCCCATCTTCAAACACCAGGTTGTAAGGAGCAAGCAGGTCCTTCTTGTCCCAGAGGAAATTTATTCTGGGTTATTATCCGCTCCTTTCCTTCCTCCGCCCACAGGCACCAGATGGAAGCAGAACTGCCCGTACTGTACTTGTGGCCCAAGGAAAGCCTCATGCAGGAGGCAGTGTTAGCACCTTGGAAAAACACTTGGCGGGTCTCCCCAAGCCTCTGGGCTCCTCTGGAGATAGAGCAGAAGTTCTTAAAGGTGAGCTTAGACACAGAGGAATATGCCACAACTTTGTTTTTTTCCTGTGTAGATTGTTAGTTACAGAGAGACAAACATCAACATGATAAAAGGAGCCCCTGAGAAGTCTAGGGAAAGGAGAAGGCTGGGCAGCATCCATCCAGGGGGTAGGCCAGTGCCCACAAGAGACACCAAGCAAGGTGCCCAAGGAGGTCACACATGGGACTCTGGGCTTCCTCACATCCAGGGCACAGAGCACTTGGAATAAACTACAAATCAAACCAAAATCTCATTGCATTTGTCACCTATATCACTGACTCTGGTCCAGGCTCCCATGCCACCACCCAAGATGCATGATGGTACATTCCCATGTGGGGTAAGTCACAGGAACCACTGGGGGGAGCTGCTAGGGATGCAGATGCTGGGACCTGTCTGGGGCTGCTCTGTCACTAATGCTGACAGCTACTGTGTTGATTCCATCCTCCTTCTCATGCCTTTTTTATTCTATAGCTGCTGTGATTTTCACTCCAAATCCAGAAAGTTCAGGGGATAGCTGTGTCATCTGTGAACGAATTGTTCCTCAGGTGCCCAAGAACATAGAACAAGCATGTTGCTGTGTGTATGGGAGTCCAAATGAGCAAGAGTGTGGGTGACAGTCCTCCTGGACACCACTTGTACAGAGGGATGAGTGTGGGCTGACACACCTACATGGGTTCCACCTGAATGAAGAGGCATATATGTACTCTCCATGGAGAGTACACCTCCATGGGGGTACACTTACTTAGGGTGTACAGGGACCTGTGAATGCACATCATGAGTGAAAAGAAGCACAGTGCCTGCTTCTCTCTCCCTGAAACACTCTCAGAGCCTTCCCATGGGGTTGTGAGAAGCCTCCATTCCTCTTTGGGGAGAGTTTCAGGAGGTGCATACACCTCAGCAGGTCCCCTCTAGCCTTTGAATAGCACAGCAGTATTAGCAGTGACAAGTTCCAGGCTGCCTCTGCTGCTGTGTAAGGCATTAGCAGTTAATTAGTGAAAACATTTCCCACATCTGCATGAGGAAGTGCAAGGTGCAGCTCCAGCACACACACACATACACACACACATACACACACACACACAAACACACACACATACACACGCGAAGAAATGGCACTATTATCAGAGATTTGAAGTCTCAAACCTGGTCAGTGCCAGGGCTATCTCTTACCACTGAGCAGCTGACCCCATATTGATACTGGGCTTGACTGCCATCTCACCTTCTACCTACTGACTTGTCTCCAGTATCTTCCACTTCATGAGGTCATCTCCCCCATAGCATGAAGGAGAAAAAACCCTGTCTCCTGGTGTGTGTGTGTGTGTGGGGGGGGGAATCAGATCAGGTGCCACACGTCACATGGCTGGTCTCATAGCGAAGAGAAGCACCAGCTCTGTATATGACAATGTTGGAAAACAAACTTCTGCTTATTTCATTCATTCACTTACTCACTTGTAAACTCATTCCTCAAGCATCACTAAGGCCCACCATGTGCCAGAGCTGCTGTGAGTTTGAGATAGAGCAGTAAACACAATTGACATTCTGTCTCCCACTGCCTGGAGCTCCCCTACTATTAAGAGGCAGAAAAGGAACGAGGAAAGAATAACATATGGTCAGCTAGGAGGGAGGCAAACAATAACTTGGAATATGTTCCAATAGAATGTGACCTTTCTTGGGTGAATCCTTTCTTTTCCTGTCCAAAAGAATTCATGTGGTACTACATAGTGGCCGACTTCTATAAGCAAAACACTAGGGCCTGCAAGAGAGCTCCCTTGGGAAGATGACTGCTTTTCCATGTACATGACCTAGGTTAGAGTCCAGACCCCGAAACACTGGGGGGAAATTTGAGTTCTGTAGTATCTTCTCCTGTATCTCTGAATAAGTTGGTTTGGAACAATGAAGCCTCAGTGATAAGCAGAAGAGGATGGGGGTGTGTGAAGACAAGAAGAAAGGAAGAAGAAACCACCATGGCAGCTTGTCAGCAGAAGAAAGAGACCACCTGGCTCCCTTTTCCTCTATTCTAATGAACTTGATGACTATAGAGAAAAACAAGGTGCATGACATCAGAGGAAGAAACAAGAGGAAGAATTACTGTAGAGGAAGCAATTCATCCTGATTGGAGCTAGGGGTTATTTGAATTAAGTTTTGAAGGATGACTATGAGTAGAATAAAAGATCCAAATCCACAGAGGCATAGCAGTACATAATATTCAGGGGAGAGGGTTATGATAGAGAAACAAGATCTGGGGACCCCAGTCTCTGAGATTCAGAGCCTCGGTTAACGTCCACATATGAAATTAGGATACACACAGAGATAACAACTTTCTACTGTGCCAACTAATGGCCAGCATGCATGCATGTGCACGTGTGCACACACAGAGATGCAAAACTAATAGCTATTACCATCATTATAGTAGGAAGAACTTGGTTTATATGAATTTATAAGCAAAAAGAAAAATGCAGTTATCCTCAGCGTTGCCTATGTGCCAGCTAAAGTTTGTGTGTTTAAATCTCAGTACCCTTAGGTTGAAGCCCTTAGCTTAGGTGTTGGAGTCCATGACTTCTGGAATGAAGCACTGAAGCTGAGACTGGGTCATTCAAGAAGGACTATGTCTGGCGGTAATAGGAACTTGGATGGCATTGAATCACTGGGGGTCTTAGTGTGAGATCATCATCATCATCATCAGGAAAAGACCACACAGAATACTGATGCATGGCAGGTTATAGTGGGGCAAACTGAAAGCAGGGAGGCCCCATAGGAAGGGACAGGTAGAGAAGTATAGTGGGGCCAGCAGAGAAAGGGAGGTAGGGGGCCAAAAGCAGTGCTAAGGCAAAGCCATTATCAAAGAGGGGTGAGAAACCAGTGTGGGTATTAGCACATATGGAGGAAATAAGACAAACGAGGTTTGACTTGTCATCTGATGGCTACCAGTTACCAGTTCTGTCTTGAACAGTAGAATCAGCTCGTTTCAGTCCTATCCAGACCCTTGAAGTCAGGTCACTCTATCTCCCACATTACAGTAAAGAAAATGGAGGCACAGAGATGTGAACTAATGTATCCAGATCACATGGATAAAAAGAACACATCAGGGCATCTGCTCCTAAAGCCCCTTATGAGATCCCCCCGACACACACACACACACACACACACACACACACACACACACACACACACACACACACGAAGAAATGGCATTATTATCAGAAATGTGAAATTTGGGAGGAGAAATGGGCTATGACTGAGAGACTCACTAGTGCAATGAAAACTAAAATCATAGAGAAGTGTACAGAGTCCAAGGACCTGTGGTGATTTTCCAGGGTGCAAGACAAGTGGCTTCACAGTCACATTCCAAGAAAATGCTGGGTGTTTCAGTGGACTAGCCAGGATGAAAGTGAACCTCCAAAACAAGCAAAAAAAAAACCAAAAAGCTTAAATAGATTTTATGTCTCCCAGATGTAAAAGTGTTCTTGGTTTGAGCTTCTTTTAAGTAACAACTAAAGTGCAGAGTATTTTGGATATTCTCATCAAATGAACAGAAACCAGGCCATCCCAGAGCACTTTCCAAGGGAGACCAATGGAGAGACACTGCCTCATCACAGTTTCCTTAAAGGATGAAGGAAATTCATCCTCGGGGGAGCAGGGGTATCAAGATAAGCAAGAAAAAGGGTAGATTTCTTTTAGGGGAAAAGGACTATCAAAGGCTCATGGCTCTATTCCTAGAAATTCTGCAGGCTTTCTCCTATAGCTCTGCTTTCATGTCCATCACAACTGTGATCTGCTATAACCTCTGCAATGGGAAAACTATTGCCTTCCAGTTAAGAGGAAACAGGGATCTCAGCATTAGGCATATGGTCTAAAATGAATGATAGTGAAAGTGGATGAAATTGAGAATGACAGATGGATCATGTAAGTGAAATAAAATATAGGCCAATGGTTTGGGGGGGTGGCTTAGATAGCTTCTAACTTGAATGTGTATGAGGTCCTGGGTTTAAACTTGACCACCATATAAAAGAGAAGAAATTGTGGCCCAGGAGGTGAAACAGTAGATTAAGCATTAGAGTCTCAAACATGAGGTCCCAAGTTCAATTTCAGTCATTGCATATGCCAGAATAATGCTCTCATTTTCTCTCTCTCTCTCTTTTTCTATCCCCCTGTCTCTTTATCTCTATCTCTGCCTCCTATTTAGTAAACAAATCTTTAAAAAGAAGAAAATAAGGGGCATCATAAGTGACAGAACAATGACCTGCTCTTTCCTAAAATTTTTAAAATATAAGTTATAAACTAGTTAAATTAAAAAAAAAACCTGTAGGTCAATGGTTAATTAGCAATGACCTATAGTCACTTTTGTGCCTCCATTGCTGGAAATTTCTTAGTGACCTCCAGGTCTCCTGCTGGGAAATCACTTCTCTGCTAGCCAGCTAAGCAACCCAGAGTACACCAGCTTCTCCTTACTGTCCTTGTTCTTGAGTTCAGGTGCCAAGACAGACATGACAAGAAAACACAAGAGTCTCACTAAGCTGCAGAATGAGGAACGGGTCCCCACTGAAGCCCAAATATCAAGGATCAGTGTGGAATGTGTAATTGCAGGAAAACAGTTCTGAATGGCCAACAGGAGGCCACCAGAGTCTTGTGTGTTCCCATAGGCCACCCCCAAAAGGCAGAACTATGTTTCAGTTGTGCTTAACCTTGAAGAAGTGGATGTTTAGGATAGGGTACTGGTCCATGAAGTGGCATCAGGTGTTGGAGGCTGGGCTTTGATTTCAAGTCCCATCATCTGGATATGATCCATGTCCCATGGACCCTTATAAATGGAGATGGAGGCAGTTGAGAAAACACTGCCTTTGCAAAAAGCCTTCTCTAAAGGGTTCCATCACATATTATCAGAGCAGAGAAGTTCTGCAGTCACCAAGCCCAGTCAGCTGTTTTCCTTAACAGATGGATCAGACAATCCCTATTTACACCTTGCAGCCCAGACAGCAAGAACCACACAAAAGCTGTCAAATGGAGTTTGAGCAATAAACCTGAGGTTAAGCAATTTGAATGCATGCCTGCTAAGTAGTGTTAATTACAATTTTTTTTTGGCATATAGAAGTCTCTTCCCCATTATATGGACTCCAAAGATAATAAAATCCTTTCTGTTTTTACGGAGTTTAGAGCTCAAAATTTCTCCAGTCTATAAGCATCAACCATTTGAGACACTCCCCCACACACACATATACACAGCAATGATGCTGAAATTAAGATAGAGGTGTGCCACTTATACTTTTGACACCAATGGAAAAATCAAGACACTATTAAAGTGGTTTCTTTTTTTCACCCTATTTATTGTGGAAAAACCAGCACATCTAACTAGAAAGTACATCTGCTTCATATCAACCCCATAATTCTGCCAATGGCCATGGTGCCTGCCAGACATATGGCCAGTCCTCTAAGAGAAATCATTTCCAATCTGTAAATCAAGTTGGTCTTAGAATGCTACATGGATTCTGGAATCAGGAATTACAACATGAAGATGATAGGGCTAGAGGGAAAGGCAGAACCAGGAAAATAAACTTTTCTTTCCTCATTGTCACTGTTCATTTTTGTCTTTGGACTTAGTAGGATAGCCCTGTATGTGCACATGACCAGAGTATAAAAATGCTTTTACAATAAATCCAAAGATTTTGCAAAGACAAACAACTACTTTTAGGGAAATTCTTCTAAAGATTGTATGTTCTAGACAGGAAGAAGATGGCTGTTTCAAAAATAATAACTAGCCAAAGCAACAGGAGACCTCAGCTTTGTCACATCTGGACAAATGACACTGCCTAGCACCTCCAAAGTCAAAGTGCCAACCCTGAGTTTCTAAACCTAAAGTGTTAGATGAATTTTTGTAATTACTATTATTTATAAATGTCAAAGTTTAAAGAAAAACAAATGTCAATTTTAAAAATATGCATACTTTAACATTTTCCTGAGGAAATAAATATATTTAGAATGTTGGAAAGATTTGGAGAAAACAGATTTGTAATTTGAAAATGTGTCCCACACTCATTTCCTTAGTTTGGGCAAGGGCAAGAGTCTGCTTGCCCAAAAGGGACAGAGTAAGGATCTTAGTCTTTGTAGGCCATACAAACTCTGTGGCAAAGACTCAAATCTATGGTATATAAATTAACGGTCATGACTATATCTTATAAATTTTTATTTACAAAAACTGGTAGTAGGACTAAGAGAAAGTGCACTCAGTATAGCACTAGCCTTACCATGTTCAAAGGTCTGGGTTCAAGCTCCAGCACTACAAAGATGCCAGGGCACCCAGGTACTCCCCACAGATGGTGGAGTGGTGATAGCTATGGTGGGTCTCCTCTGCTAATCTTTCTCTTTCTTTGAAATAAAAACAATGAAAAAGCCATCCAAGGGGTAGCAGAACTGTAGATGTTAGATGTCCAGTCACCACTAAATAGATAAATAAATAAACAAACAAACAAAATTACTAAAGTGAGGGCCAGTGAAGTAGCTCACGTGGATAGTGCAGTGCTTTGCCAAGTGCATGACTCAAGTTCGAGTTTGGCCCTTAGCATATTGAAGGAAGCTTCAGTACTGTGATGTCTCTCTCTCTCAATCTCTCTCTGCCTATCTCTTTCTAGCAAGTACTTTTACTTTTATTTGCTTTGTAATTTATTAATGACTTAATACTGGTTAACAAAATTATCAGATTCTGCCTCTCTATACATATACATACATATGTAAATATTTAAAGTACTGCTGAACACTCCAAGAAGAAAGAGGGAGAGGGGCCCACAAAATAGCTGTCCAGGTAGGGCTTGTGTCTTGCCATGCATGCAGCCCTAGTCTGAAGCCTGGCACCACATAGGAGGAAGTTCTAGTGTCTCTCTTCTCCATCTCCCCATCTCTCTATTTGAATGAGGTACATTGCCCATTGTTCATGAGTGTGGCTTTGGGTCAAGCAGGAAAAGGGGAAATTTTCTGACTCCTACCCTCAAGCCCTCACATTCACTTTACCTCTGATCTCAGATCAGGCCAGGCTAGAATCTCTCTCACACACACAACCTGCTTTCCTGGCATTCACTACTCCATTGCCACCCCTCCATCCCCTTACACAAACAGGGCATCATTTTCCTGGCTAATTTCAGAGCAACTTCCAGGATGCAATGCAAAATACAAATGTGACCTCTGACTCTTAGCTTCTCTTTCCTAAGCTTTTCTCATGCCTCCTCAGACCTCCTATATTGGTGTTCTTTCTGCTTCTTGCCCATAAAGCTCTTTCTGAGACTGCCTCCTTGCCAGTCCCTACAGAGGCAATACATTCCCCCTGATAAACTCTTTCTCATTCTGTACAACCTCACCCTCCACGCACACTTACTGGTGGCCTGTACCTTTAAGTACAATTTTTTCTTACTTATTTTTAGTGATTTAATATTGATTTACAAGATTTTAAGACAACAGGGGTATTCTCACCTTTCCCACGACCAGAGTGTTGTATCCTCTTAATTGTATTCCCTTAATTGGAAACTACATTAGTTCTCCCAAGGTCACAGATAAGGGTTGACTATTATTTATATTTATTTTTGTCCTTTTTATTTTTGGTACCCATTTATTCTTTGAACTGAGGTCCTTGCTCATGGTAATGAGTTCACTCTACTGGCTGCACCACTGCTAGGCCCTATTTTAAAATTTTATTTCAGACTGTATTACATTTGTTCTGCTTAGTGAAATAAGTAGAGGGTGGTGAAGGACAATTATCACACTGTTTCTCTCATATGTGGAACATAGATAGCTAATGTGAATGAACTTGAACAAAAATGACAAAAACAAAAAGGTAACTGTCTCTCAGAATTTCTGAGAACTATGCAGGGGGAAGTAATGTCACAGGACTTTTGGTCGAAGGTGTGGTGAGTTATACCAGATATGGGGGAGATATTACAACCCTGGATTTTTATCATTTCATAAAACACCATTAAGTCAATAATAATAATGATAATAATATATTTAAGTTACATCTATTTCTTTTTTAAATTCTTTATTATCTTTATTTACTTATTGGATAGAGACTGTCAGAAATTGAGGGGGGAGGGGGAGATAGAGAGGGAGAGAGACAGAGAGACACCTGCAACGCTGCTTCACCACTTGTAAGGCTTTTCCCCTGCAGGTGGGGGGATCTGATGCTCGAACCTGAGTCCTTGTGCACTGTAACATGTGCATTCAACCAGGATGTGCCACAGCTCCAGCCCCAGGTACATCTATTTCTTCAGTTAAAGCCAATTTAAAAAACATACATATGCAAGGAAAGTCTGTCAAGTCATGAAGCTAGTGATTAAACCATAAAGTCAGCCCTAAGTGGAGGTAGTTTCTGGAAGTGAAGATATATAGAGGTTCTGGGCAAAAAACACAGTTTTCTGAGGCATTGCAAAAAGCCAACACTATGACTGAGTCCTTCATTTTTGAGAGAATGGAGATTCCTTTCTCAAAGCAAAGCACTGAATATGAATTTTTAAAAAATCAGATTCTTCTTCACTTGGTTAAACACTTTTAAGAGAAATAGTCTCTTGAGTCAAATTTTCAAGGCAGTTATAAACACAATCCTTTTCAAAGATCCGGGAAGAAATGTACAGAAACAAAACCACAGAGCTGTGCCCTCAGAGCAAAGAAGCAGAGACTGTGTACAGACCAGGCTCCAGGTGTAAAGTGGGGCTTTGACATGAGAACCAAAATGTTTTACAGCTATGGTCTTCATGGTTATGAATGTGCTCCTTCTGGCTGTCTATCTCATTAGAAACTGCTGCATTGGTCTTCACATGGTGCCTGCACAGGTAAGCAGGGGATAGTTCTCCTTCATTTTTGAAGACCACTCAGCATATGATGGTACCTGTTCTCTGAGATCATCATGTGATGATCTCATGCCTCCCAGGGAACCAGGGAACAGTGTTGCAGAAACTCTGATCAATAGGAGCACAGAGCCCTGCTTTCAAGGTATTTAAAATCTTATCTGAAAAGTTGTAGAGAATCTTGAACTTCAGAGCCTGACTCCAGGCCCTCGTGCTGGCCCCCTTGCCCTGGACATCAGACCTCAATCTATGGCCTCTCCAGATCTCTCCAGCAGCCTCAACTGTGGCCTGTGAGAACATTAACATTGATCACACCCAGGATGAAACTCAACAGGGAAACTGGTCACTAAAGCACATGCTTCCACTAATCAGACTCATTTTCCCCAAACTGAAGCTCAGTTTGACTCAATCATTTCTTGGAGATAGGGGGAGGTGGGCTATTGCTGCATTCTTATAGCTAAAACCTCACTAGCAAAAACCTAACAGAATCTGGCAAACTAGAAATACACTAGGAGAAGAAAAAATAATAAAAGGCAGGAAATTCCCTTACAAGATCAACCATAAACTAGAGAAAGTAAATTTTTCCTCTGTGGTTGCCTGTGAGCTGACAGTCCCAAGAGAAGACCCATTATTAATTGCTTTTAATTCAGTGTTTCCAGGGGCTACAAACTAATTTATTTTAAAAATCCCTCATGCAACTGTATACTTTGACACTTTAAATTTTCACTGCACCTGATGGGCTCTATCCAAACGAGAGGCTCTCATATGATTCTGGCCACAGGGGGAAGGTGAAAAGGCTTCTGGTGACAACAGGAAGCTCTGCAGTAAGCCACCCCAAAATGCCCATGAGCGGGTGCTCAACATAAACAGAAATACCACTGAAATGTGTCCACGTCCTTTTGCAAATACAAAGACATGCACAATGCTAATGTATATTTTCCTCAAGGTTTAATTGGTTGTTTTAGCTTAAGCCATTTGAAAATGTCAGTATTTGGCTGTGACCCACACTAATGTCAGTTTTCATATAGATCAATATAATACAACTGAAAACCAGACCTCATCCTATAATTACATATAAACAGGCTAGAAAAATGATTGGAACTCAGGAGGAAGAGGAGACAGACTTTATACCATCAATAGAGGTCATATCAAAATGTGAGTTGTGTGCTCTCCATCATGTTCTAGTGCTTTCTCCCACTTCCAGAGAGATGCACAGAGGGGTCACCCTGACAGATGGTTCAGGCAGGTGGACTGACTGACTAGGGTTAAGTTCCTGCTGGAGCTCCTCCACAAACCAGTACCTGCAGTCTCCTCCTCTTCAATTTTTTTCGTACCATAGATTTGAACTGCACACATTATCTACAATGATCTCAATAAAACTGACAATTCAAACAGCCATATATTTTTTTCTTCACCTAGGTTATCATTGATGTTGTTGTCTACACAACTCCATTGTCCCCAGTGGCTTTTTTGTTTTTAAACCAAAGCACTGGTCAACTCTGATATATAGTGATGCTGGGTACTGAACCTGGGACCACAGTGCCTCAAGATTAAAAAAACTTTTTGTTTAACCATTTTGCCATCATATTATCTCCCCAGTCTTATTATTATTTTTTGACAGAAAGTCAGAGATGGAGAGAGACAGAGAAGAGAGACATCAGCAGCACTGCTCCACCACTTGTGAAGCTTCACCCCTGTAAGTGGGGACTGTAGGCCTGAATACAAGTCTTCATGCATGGCATCATATATGCTGAACTGAGGCAGGAAACGCCCTTTGAGGCATGAAACGCTCCCAGAGGCAAGATAATGCCCACAGAGGCAGGAAATGCCCTTTCGCCTGATAGGCCCTGCCCTTTGAAGCAGGAAACGCCCCCTCAGATCTCCCCTTGGCTGATTCTTGCTGTTCTCCTACTTGTTCCTCCATGTCTTGTGTCAGTTCTTTTGAAAACACCTGCATGATATAGGTTTCTATTCACCCCACACTCCTGATACTATGGCCATTAGTTAAAAAGAAAGGGGGAGATGTTGGGCAGTACACCAGCTCCCCTGCTTAACACTGTGGTCTATTTACATAATCACTGTTTTACCTGAGACCCACCCTGCCTGCAGGGCACTGGTTTAATCCCTGCTGGTTCATACTCTCCTTTCGCCCTGCCCTCTCTCCTAGTCACACCCTATTTTTACACCCTACCACTTCCTTCCTAGAGAGTATAAATGCAGATGAATAAAGCCAGCATTGTATTTCACTGTTTCCCAGCTCAGCCATGAGTCCTTGGTCGTCTGTCTCCCGCCTGCAAAGCTAGCCCGGCAAGAAAATACTTAAGATATATGCAACATATTGGCTGGCTTATATAACCAACCAAACACTATATACTTTTAATTAAAAGTTCCTAGATTTTTTTTTTTAATGATGGGCACAAACATCACTCAGTTGAAGAACCTGAACTTACACTTTATATGAGGGGGTACAAATGGCCAATATGCAAACAGAAAGAACTCAACCTCATTCCTTTTCCAGGAAGTATCAATCAGCCACAATGCCTATGTTCATATATACACATCATAATAGCAAGTATTTTAATATTTTATTTTTTTTGTTTGGAATAGAATTTGAGAAGGGGGGGAGACATAGAGGGGGTGGGGAGAAAGGGAAAGAGAGATGAAGGCTGAGCTGTAGCATTGCTTCACAGCCTCTGAAGTTTACCCTTGTTGCAAGAGGGGGCCAGGAGCTTGAGCCTGAGTCCTCGTGCACTGTAATGTGTTTGTACATCACGACCTGGTCCATAGCTTAAAAAAAATCTAAAATAGCTGAGAGAATTAAAGATGAAACTCTACAGCCATGAGAATATTCTCCTAGGTGTGTAGTACTGGGTGCAGATTGGTTCCCTTATTTTGGAAAACTGTATGTTTAAAGGCTGAACATAATGCGGGCCATCGGATAGACCAGGAAAGAAAAAAGAAACAAAAATGAGTATGAGGCTAGTCTTAGGAGCACCATTCCTAACAGCTAACAAATGTTATCAACAGTAAAATGAATACATGGTGATCCAGCCTCCTGATGGATGAAACACTATGCAGCAAAGAGAATGAATGAGGTGCCAGAGCATGCAACAGGGATCATTCCCAGAAGCATGATGAACAAAAGAAGCCAGACACAAAATATGCATATCACTCAGTTCCAGTTGTTAAAGCTACAAACCAAGCACAAGGATGTTACAGTGTCTAAAGTCCTAACAGTGTTTTTAAGGATAATATTGGGAGGGTTAGGGGGCTTTTACACTGATGACAGCCATTTCCTCAACTGATGATAGAAGGCCCAGGTATGCTCACTTAGCCATTTGGCAAACTTAGAGGCTTTGCAGTTTTATGTGATTGCTACATATCAGTAAATGCTCCTGAAACTGATTTATGCCAAAGACCTATCTTGTCATCATCTATCTCAGAGAGAAAGACAGAGATATGACCAAGCAGATCTAGGAATGCATTTAAACATTAAAATGTAAACAGAAAAACCAAGCCAACAGGAATGATTGAAACTTCTCTTCCCCAGCCCCTCCATGAATGTAAGCAGATGTCCAAGATAGCAGTTAGTCCTAGAGCTGTTGAGAAGAGAATTTCATTTCCCAGCATTCATCACAATTCAAATGGGAATTCATACTCTAGAACTAAGGGTGAGAAAAGGAAAGAATATTTCTTTGTTCTCTCCCAAGCTTTCCTTTAAGCTATTTTACCATCATTTTCTATCTCAGTGGAAAGTTTTGTTTTGAAAACAGAAATAAGGAACTACAAGGATGAAAATGATAACATTTTGGTTTGAAATCCAAAGTAAATACATTTTCTAATTTAACTATAAATGATTATGGGGAAAAGTCATCATTGATATTCTATGTCTTATAATTACCAACAGCAGTAAAAGTTCAATTAGCTGGCTTGGAGCTGAGAAACAAAAGCTAATTAAATATAGCATATATTTGCTTCTTAGATTTAATCAAAGGATACACCTTGATTATGGGTTTTCACAAATATAAATAAATCAGAAAATGACCTGAAAGAAATTACATCCTTGGAGAGTAGGGTGGCAGCACAATGGGTTAACCGCAGGTGGTGCAAAGTGCAAGGACTGGCTTAAGGATCCTGGTTCAAGCCCCAGCTCCCCACCTACAGGGGAGTCACTTCACAGGTGATGAAGCAGGTCTGCAGGTGTCTATCTTTCTCTCCCCCTCTCTGTCTTCCCCTCCTCTCTCCATTTCTCTCTCTCCTATCCAACAACAACGATGACAACAATAGTAACTATAACAATAAAACAATAAGGGCAACTAAAATGAATAAATAAATATTAAAAAAAGAAATTACATCCTTGATGTGACTAATATGTACTGCAAAGATCTTATTTGATCAGAGCAATGGTAGGCTATGAATCAGTAATACAATGATGTAGCCTTCCTTTCCCCATTCTCAAGGAGTACCACATCATCTGATGAAGCAAAGAAATGCCCACAAAGCAATAGAACTCCCTGCAGTGTTCTTCAGAGAGGGACCCAAGAGGAAAAGAAGCACATTGTGGGACAATTAACAGATCTAGAAATGTATCTCAAAGCTATAGGCCCTGGTACAAGTCTTCCTGCTCAGGGCTGGGTATAATTACTTTGTAGAAGGAAGGAAGCATTTAGAAGCATTGGAGGTACTACAGGTCTCTCTCTCTCTCCATATACATCCTCTATTAAAAAGAAGTAAGAGAAGGAGAGTAAAGGGTAGGGGATAGGAAGGAAGGAAGGGAGGAGAAAGGAAAGGGAGAGAAGGGGAGGGAAGGAAAGGGGAAGGAAGAAGAGGGGAGGGGATGAGAGGGGAGGAGAAGAGAGAGAAGGGGAGGAGTGAAAAAAAATATGGTCACTAGGAACAGTGGAGTAATGGAGGTAGAGCCCCAGTGTCAGGGTCTCTGGTGGGGTGATCTCCAGGGGAAAGGTAACGGACCAGTTCTTTCTTGCTCGCACAACAGATGACATGAAGTAAAGACACCGGGGAGACTGCTGCGTGCTCAGATCTCATTTATTAGCAGGTGGACATGAGTTAAATAGAAAACCAAACAAGGGGAATTATTGAAATATGTCATAAATTACAGGTCTCTTAAAGGTCAGCTTGTCCTTATGGTAGGGGGCTGGTATGACAGGAATTGATGAGATACAAGACAGTTATTCTCCATGACGCAAGCAACTTAGTTATCCAAAGGTATTTGAGAGAAGCATAGGGGTTAAACCAGTAGGGTGAGACAGAGAGAAGATGGGTATCAAAAGGCCATATAGTTTGGAATTTCTCTTGTCTGGGGTCTGAGGTGTATGATGGAGTGTGTGATAAGGTATGTTCTCCCCTGTGATCAGAAGGTAAGGTGACTGAGTAAGTGAATCTTAAAGTAGGCGGCCATGTGGCCTGCAGTTAATGTGGAGAAGTACTGGGGTTTCTGTGGGCCTGAGAGTCAAGAAGGAAAGAACTAAGTCTGAGCCTCTCCCCTTTGCTCACCTCGGTTGAGAGAGACTAACCAAGAGGCTATCTTCTCAGACCTCCATCCAAGGATGGGGGAGTTCTCCCTAAGCTCTATCAAGCTTACACATAGTCCCAACACCCCAGAAATAGCCCTGGCTTAAAAAAAAATCAATGGGATAGCATGCAAGACTCAGCAATGAGTCTTGATATAGTAGGATCCTAATTCTTCTTCTTCTAGCGTTTGCCGTAGGATCCTAATCAGTATTAGGAAATGATCATTCTAGAGGTTACTGAACACTAACACTAAGAAAAAGGCCAGTGTGGGCGGAGGGTAGAGAGCATAATGGTTATGCAAATGACTTCTCATGCTGAGGCTCCAAAAGTCCCAGGTTCAATCCCCCCCACCCCAACACCATAAACCAGAGCTGAACAGTGCTCTGGTAACAAAACAAAACAAAAAAACAAAACAAAACAACAAAGCCAGTGTAAATAGAAAGGCATAATTGTAAAAGTCTAGAAAGAAAACAAAACTAATCCAGAAATAAAATGAACTTGTTAGACAAAAAAGAAGCAATAAAAATGGACTGTTCAAACTGCATACAAATTTTAAAGCTTTTCATTCAAAATCCATTACAAAATCAAATGTTAAACTCTAACTATGTTCATAATAAATGACAAAGGGGAAAATCCTTAACATACAAAGATCTCTTTAAAAGGGCTCTGTAGAACTAGGTGGAGATGGGGGGGTGTTTTGAGGTACCCAGTGCACAGAGGTGAAGAGGGACTTTGGTGGGTGGTAGGAGTGGTGAGCAGACAGCTATCATGAAGAGATAAGAAACTGTACCCACGTTTAAACAACTGTTCTATAAACCATTATTTCCCCCAATAAAATAAAAAGCAGAAAATAATGTAAATTACAAAACAAGTAAGAAAGAAAATTACAAGAAAAACAAAAGCCAACCCTTCCATTACTCCCAACTGAAAAGTTTACAGAACAGAGTTAGGGAGATAACTCACTATGTAGGGCATGTGCCTTGCCATATGTTCTGCCTAGGTTTGAGTCCTTTTGCTATTGTCTGTCTCTTGCAGTCCGCACACACACACACACTCACTCACTCAACAATCTGGGACAGTGAAATCAAACAGATGTAAGGATATGGCTCTGGAATGATGGATGATAGATAGATAGATGATAGATAGATAGATAGATAGATAGATAGATAGATAGATAGATAGATAGATGGATGGATATGTCTAGACAAGAGGAGAACACTGATAGATGTTAAGAGATACCACCTTCCTGAGAACTCAGCAGTTTGGCAATTTGCATTAAGAGCTTTTCATAGTGCCAATAATATAGTTCACCTGGATAGTGTGCTGCTTTACCATGTACATGACTCAGGACAGAGCCCAGCCCCCATGGCATTGAAGGAAGCTTTGGTGCTGTGGTCTCCCTCTCTCTGACTATCTGAACAGAGTAGAGTAGAAAGAACATACTTGTTTTCCTCAAGAAATAATCAGAGATATATACAAATGTTCATGTACAACAAGTCATTCTATGCAGGTCAACAGTCAGAGGAATGCTGGAAAATGTGTAGGAAACATGCAATATTGAGGAAAGGTAGGACTGAATTGTAAGCATCCATAAGTGATGTGTTTGAAAAATATTTAATGATACTAAAACTTCCTAAGACAAAATGATCTATTTAAAATCAGAATATGTAATTAAGTCTACAATATGGTATCAGTTATTATAAACTTATGTGCATATATGTGTGCATTAAAAAGAATGAGTGGGATGCAAATATTTGCAGTGATTAACTCTGGGTGATAAGACTTGCAGGTGATTTTAATTTTATTTATAAACACAGTAAGTCTTCACTTAACATTATCAATGTTAAGTAGAAATTGTGAATTTTAAGGGGGAAAAAAAGAGTGAAACCTGATCACTGAGTACCTTCTTTACATTTAATACATAACAAAACCATGAAAAAAATGCCATTACTGCAGGGCAAGCTAGATTTTTATTCAATGCCCCCCACACACACTAGTTTCCCAGGAAGGTGGAACATCTGTGTGCAGGAGCTAATGGTGGGAAGGGACAGCAGGTAATGAATGGGAAGGCTATGCTGTTGGTGGGAGGGATGTCTTGCTAAACAGGTAAACCAGTAAAGGTGAAAGCTCACCCAGTGGCACTTGAACCCTGAACCAATGAATACATGAATGGGAATTAGAAAGTCATTGTTAACCTGGTCTAAAGTCTCTCCTGAGAGGGTATTTCCAGGAGCAACAAAAGAATTGAAAAATCATAGAAAAGACAAGCTGGAGACCCATGAAGACATTAGAAGGTGAAGGTGTCTGCCTAATGTTGCAGGTCAGTAAATTCAGGCTGAACTTGATTTTAATACATCTCTTAAAAAACAACTAAAGTCCAAAAGTTATCCCGGTCACAATCTAAGGTGGATCAATACTATTTCAAGTCTCATATCCTCCTCGCTCCTGAGGGGTCCACTTAGACTCCAGGAATATTTGGTTTGAAGCAAAACAACAAATAATATAACTATTACCATTATTATTTCTATTAGTGATGTTAAAAGGTATTATCCCAGTACTTCATTTATATATTAAATGAGGAGTGAGAGAAAGAACCATAGCATCACTGTGGCGTATTTGATGCTGGGGCTTGAACTCAGGACTTATGCTCACAGGTCAGACACTATCTGCTATGTCATCTCCTGGGCTGGCCCATATTTTTAAACCATTTTATGCTGACCACAGCATTTCTTGTCCACATTGACATCCACCCAGGGAAAGGTAAACATAATAAGATCTCCAACATTAAAGGAGATCCACTTAGTGTATTTTTTGCAGACCTTGTTCCCTTATTGCCATGGAGTACCACAGAGACTTAATCACCATAGCATGCTTCCCTTTTCCTCTTGATCTTTACCCTGACCTCACCTCCCTTTCATGAAGGTAACTACCAAACAAAACATAAGCTCAGGAGTTTTGAAAAAGTTCCATGGCAATTTTGGGTCATTCTGGCCTTTGGGTGACATAGAGAATATTTGAACTAGAAAAAAAATTAGAATGTAATTTTCTAGAATGCCTCTCCTAATCAAAGCAAACAAAACTGTTAAATATATTCTGCCAAAAAGCTTTTGAAGAACTGCAACACATCAGGGGACCTGCCTAGCAATAGAAATGATTAGGTAGGGGGCCAAGTGATGGCAGATCTGGTTAACCACACACATTATAGAGCACAAGGACATGGGTTCATGCCCCTGGTCCCACCTGCAGGAGGAAAGCTTCACAAGTGGTGATGCAGGGCTACAGGTGTCTCTCTGTTGCTCTCCCTCTTTAACTCCCCCTCCCTTCTCAATTTCTCTCTGTCTCTATCCAATAACAAAAATTTAAAAGTAAATATCAAAAAAGAAGTAAAAAAGAAATGATTGGTTAGCAGACTGATAAGTGAGAGATAAAATTAGAAATAAGTTACCAAAGGTTTGGGGAAGATAATATAATGGTTATGCAAGCAGAATCTCATGCCTGAGGCTCTGAGGTCCCAGGTTCCATCCCCAGCATCACTAAAAGCTGGAGATGAGCAGTGCTCTGGTAAAGAAAGAAAGAAAGATGGATGAAGAAAGGAAGAAAAAAAGGAAGGAAGAGCTAGAAAGAGAGAGACCAAATCAAGCAAGTGTATGTCCATATAAAATTCAAAGGGGGGAAAGTAAGGTGCCTGGCACCCCTACATGGCACCTTGACTGAAGACATGTAGAACAGAGGGCATTAGAATCCCATGAACATTAATTATATTACCCCTACAATGTAGTATGGACCAAAGAATATAGACTGGAAAGCCAGGGACCGGGTCCAGGTCTTGCTTGTCACTGCCATCTGTAACATTTTAAGACATCCACTGTACATTTCTTTTTTTTATATTTATTTAATTTATTTTTCCCTTTTGTTGCCCTTGTTGTTTTATTGTTGTAGTTATTATTGTTGTTGGATAGGACAGAGAGAAATGGAGAGAGGGAGGGGAAGACAGAGAGGAGGAGAGAAAGATAGACACCTGCAGACCTGCTTCACCGCCTGTGAAGCGACTCCCCTGCAGGTGGGGAGCCGGGGTTCGAACCGGGATCCTTATGCCGGTCCTTGTGCTTTGTGCCACCTGCGCTTAGCCCGCTGCACTACAGCCCGACTCCCCCACTGTACATTTCTAAGGATGTGATTTCTATGAGTGAAACTTGATTAAACATGTTCATTGAACTGGGTTTTTCTGTGAATCACAAATAAGATAATTTGTGTAAGAAGATTTTAAACTCCAAAGTACTTAAATATTTATTTACTCAATAATACATTCATTTAACAAATACCAAAAGGTCTTTGACACACATGCTAAACACCAGGAGCTCAGCAGGGCACAGAGTAGACTCTATGCACAGGAGCTAAAGGCACCAGCAAAAAGAAAAAAAAAAAATATATATATATATATAAGCAAGCTAGGAAAGAAGCAAACAGGCATTTGAGAGAGAGAGAGAGAGAGATCAAAAAGTAGAGGGCTTTCAAGTGAGGTGACTGAGAAATGCTCTTCTCAGGAGATAAGATTTGAGACAGGAGAAAAAGAAACAGCCAGTCATAAGATGCAGAAAGGAATGGGAAAGAGTTTGACTTGGTTGGTTGCATAATAAAACTTGAAAGCCTTGTGCTTCTAGATCATTGCTAGTGTTCATCTGCTGACATGGAGTTGGGACAATATTTTTCAGCTCACTAGGGTCCAGGTCCTTGAATCAAGCCAATCCTTAAAGGCCTCCATTAACCATATAGCTCAAGATCAACTGCATACTAAGGCAAACCTGGAACCCTGCTCTCACTACAAGGGCAGATATGTGGCTGTCACCATTCATTCCTGAAACAGCCACGCACATGCCCTGGATTTGTAAAAGTAGTTTATTCTGTAGGTTACTGCCTCCAAGAAAGAAAGGACAGTGTAAGACTAGTCAGAGGGTCTCTCACCACATTAAGAATAATAGGAGGAAGAACGTGGGGGAAGAATTGTCCTTGAACCAGAATCATCCCAGGATGGACACGGAATGCTATTTCTGATAATTTTACAGAAGAGTCCTTTCATTACGGACTACTTACTCAGCCAAACAATCAAATCTGTTCTCAAGATTGCTGCAGAAATTCAACTGGGAAATTATTTTAAATACTATCAAGAGAGTTTCTAAGTTAACCCATCATAAAACAAGTGATCCAAATCAGTACTTTTCCCAATGAGCTAGCAACAGTCACTCGGATAACTTAATAGGAAAAAAAATCTCATTAACAATAACAAAGCCAAAACATTAAGCACACAGAATTAAAAGTTGTAAGAAACTACTGAACTCCACAGAATAATTTAATTCTCAAATTTTAATGGATAATTGTGTATTGATATTTTCCAAACAACAAAGAAGTGTTCCAGATTCTTAAATGAATGACTCAACTTGGTAAAGAAGTTAACTTTCCAAACAACACAGTGGGAAAAAGGAGAAGAAGGAGGAGGAGAAGAAGAAGAAGGAAAAGAAGAAGGAGAAGGAAAAGAAGAAGGAGGAGGAGAAGGAGAGGAAGGTGAAGAAGAAGGAGGAAGAGGAGGAGGAGGATAAAGAAGGAGAAGGAGGAGGAGGAGGAGGAGAAGGAGAGGAAGAGGAAGAGGAAGAGGAAGAGGAAGAAGAAGAAGAAGAAGAAGAAGAAGAAGAAGAAGAAGAAGAAGAAGAAGAAAAAGAAAAAAGCTATCAAGGGAGGGGATGGGATACTGAGTTCTGGTGGTGGGAATTGTGTTGAGTTGTACCCCTCTTATCCTATGGTTTTTGTCAGTGTTTCCTTATTCCCCCCTTTTTTGTTGCTCTTGTTTTTTATCATTGTTGTGGTTATTATTGTTGTTGTTGTTGCTGTCATTGGATAGGACAGAGAGAAATGGAGAAAGGAGGGGAAGACAGAGAGGGGGAGAGAAAGATAGACACCTGCAGACCTGCTTCACCACCTGTGAAGCGACTCCCCTGCAGGTGGGGAGCCGGGGGCTCGAACCAGGATCCCTACACCAGTCTTTGTGCTTTGCACCACGTGCGCTTAACCCGCTGTGCTACTACCCAACACCCAGTGTTTCCTTCTTATAAATAAATAAAAAGTAAAAACAAAAAAAACCTATAATCTTAAAAAAGAAGTAGAAGATGAAGGAGAAGGAGGAGGAGGAGAAGAAGAAAAAGGAGCTAACTTTCCAAAATGACTTTACCATTCTCATATTTTAGTCAAATATTATACTATAACATGATAAAAATCAGATATTTATATAATATATTCTTATAGAGTACATGCAGAATGGTCAAAAATTTTTTAAGAAAAATGTAGTGAGGGGGTCTTATATTGACATATTTAACCAGTATAATGTAACACATGTATAGTATATTAAAAATAATGGAGGTTGGGCATTAAAATATATAATAAAATGGCATTAAAAGTAGACTGAAGGGGGCTGGGTGGTGGTACACACAGTTAAGCGCACACATTATCATGTGCAAGGATTCAGGTTTGAGCCCCTGCCCTCCACCTGCAGGAGGACACTTTACAAGCAGTGAAGCAGATTCACAGGTGTCTATCTTTCTCCTTCTCTATCACCATCTCTCTTCTCAATTTCAGTCCTATAAAATAACTAAAAAAAAAAAAGATATCCTATGCTCATGGATTGGAAAAATTAATGTCACCAAAATGAATATTCAACCCAGAGCTATATACAAATTTAATGAGATACCCATCAAAGTCCCACCAGGTTTCTTCAAGAGAATAGAACAAAAATTACAGTCATTTATCTGGAACCAGAAAACACCTAGAATTGCCAAAACAATCTTGAGGAAAAGAAACAGAAATGGAGGCATATGACCACTGGTTGCTTTCATAAGGAACAGCTTCTTGTGGGCCCTCTCAGGACCTTGGCTCTACCATAAAACAATGACAGTAGGGATAACCCCAGTCTCTGAAGGGAGGCTGGGGGTATCTTACCCTGCCACTTGAAAAAAACTGGTCCTGAAATGAGTGCATCCTGCAATGTTCCTCAGATGTGACCATGAGCTACAAGCTCTGACCAGTAGGGACTTAGAGGTTACACAGGCTCTGGCATTAAATATAAATATACATTTACATATGGGCCCTAGAGTAGGTGGATGGAGGTAAATAGTTAATTTTAGCTGCAAAAATAATTTTTTTATAAATAATTTTATAAGAATGAGAACTACTCCAACTTTCTAGCCCTTTTCTCCACTCTGACACCATTCTTTCAGACAATATTCTCATCCAACCTCAGGCTAGCTATCAAACTTAAGCAAAACTACCATAGTTGTATGCCCCCAGGAACATGCCTAAAATAGTTCTTCTAGTTTTCTTCTACCCTAAAATCCCTAATCTCATCTGCTCTGATCCTACTTCTTGGTTCCTGTTCATTAACTATCTTGTCTCAACTTAGGTCATGCAACCTTCCAGACACCAGGCTGCAGATGCTACCATGACTCCACCACGACTTCTCTGGGCAAATGACCTCACCAATGTGTCCTGGACCCTCAAATCTCCAGAGCACTGGTCCACTAGAGAAAGATAGAAACAGGCTGGGGGTATGGATAGACCTGTCAATGTCCATGCTCAGTGGAGAAGCAGCTACAGAAGCCAGAACTCCTACCTTTTGCACCCCATAAACAACCTTGATCCATACACCCAGTGGGGGAGGAGTGATAGGATGAAGATAAGTGGACACTGCATTCAAGCTCCATCAGCATTTAGAGAGAAGGAAAAGAAGAGAGACATATGGAAGTAGTTATGATGTCATGAATTTCTTAGATGGAAAGAGAGGATAGAATCAGAAAAAGAAGGGACAACTATTTATAATTGTGGACAGATAGTTGTAGAGAAGATGGTTGGCCCATGTCTAAAACTTTAGGGGAACTGTGGTGATTGCAGTGGGGAGAGTGAAGATTCAGAACTCTGGTAGGGGGAATGGTGTATATTCAAACCCCTGTCGACATGCAATTCTGTAATATAAAAATATATTTAAAAAGAAAATAAATGGAGACATCACACTCCCAAACCTCAAACAATATTATAAGGCCTTCATAATCAAAACAGCCTAGTACTGGAACAAAAATAGGTACACAGACCAGTGGAACAGAATTGAAAACCCAGAACTTAACCCCCACACCTACGGACATCTAGTTTTTGATAAAGGGGCCCAAGGTACTAAATGGAGGGAAGAGGCTCTCTTCAATAAATGGTGCTGGGGACACTGGGTTGAAACATGCAGAAGAATGAAACTGAACCACTTTATCTCACCAGAGAAAAAAGTCAACTCCAAATGAGTCAAAGACCTGGATGTTAGACCAGAAACTATCAAATACTTAGAGAAAACCATTGGTGGAACATTTTACCCCCTAAACTGCAGGGACAATTTTGATGATACAAACTCAATTGCAAGGAAGACTAAAACAACAACAACAAAAAAATCATTGGTACTACATCAAATTGAAAAGCTTCTGTACAGCAAAAGAAACTATCACCCAAATAAAGAGACCCCTCACAGAATGGGAGATCTTCACATGCCAAACATCTGACAAGAAGCTAATAACCAAAATATACAAAGTGCTCAGCAAACTTAGCAACAAAAAAGCAAATGACCCTATCCAAAAATGGGCAGAGGACATGAACAGAATATTACTACAGAAGAGATCCAAAAGGCTAAAAAAACATATGAAAAACTGCTCCAGGTCACTGATTGTCAGAGAAATGCAAATAAGGCCAACATTGAAATACCACCTCACCCCTGTGAGAATGGCATACATCAAAAAAGACAGCAGCAACAAGTGCTGGAGGGGCTGTGGGTGTTGGTATGCTTCTAAAAACCCCTTCTGTTTCATTAGTTTAATCCCCCCTGCTTAACACTGTATTCTATTTACATAACCTCTGTTAACAAGCACCACCCTCCCTCCAGGGCATTGGTGGTTTAGTAGTAGAATTCTCACCTGCTCCGCCCCCTCTCCTTGTCATACCCTGATTTTCACCAGTCACTTTTCTCTCCACCCTCTCTGCGTCACATCCTGTTCCCATCCTACTGGGCTAGTATATTTATAAGGACAAGATTGTTTGTAGTTTTTAGTTTAGTTTAGCTTAGCTTGGTATAGATTGCACTGCGTCCTGCATGAATAAAGAGATACTGCGTACAACCCAGCCATGAGTCCCGGGTCGTCTGTTACCCACCTGTGAAGTCAGCCCGGCGAAAACAACTTATGGCACCTACAACGTGGGACTGGACCTGCGCAACTCCCAGATAAGTGAAGACTTTGCCTACCTATGCACTATGGTCTTCTATTCTGCTTACGAAGAGGTTTGCCAAAGCCTCTACTGTTTCATCATGAAACAGTTACTCTGTCTCTGGAACATTTTGCTCTGGGCCACACTTTGGTTCCCTGACAGGGAACTTTGGTTTCTTGTGACCCTAATCATAGAGCTTGGGAGACGCACGGAGATTTCTCCTTGGACTTTCTGGATTCCCTCTCCCATGTTTCCCTAGGAAAAGGACTACATTTTGCTACCAGCCACAATTTGGTTCTTTATGACCGTGATCGTAGACCTTGGGATATGCATGGGGATTTCCACTGGGACTTTCTGGACTTCTTCTTGCATGTTTCCCATGGAGAAGGACTACTCTAATTTGAGGAGCATTCTCCAGTACCCTGGCAGTCCCCAAGAATGGAGACACGTGTTTAGTTCTACTCTCCTGATTGGATTCTTTCTTCGATGGGAAGACGCTTTTAAAAGTAGATGCCTGAAGCAGGAACAGTCAGAAGCACCCTAAATGGAATTTTGAAGAGCTTTTTGGACTAGGACGCCCTCCGGGGACTCTTGATGCTACATGGTGAGATCTGTTTCATAAGAGAGTGATTTGAATGACTGAATTTTTGTTTGACATTGACTTAAAAAAAAATGCTGGGCGCAGCCATGATTTCTAGAGACTTCCAGAAACAATCCAAAAAAAAATTTTTTTCCCTCCTTTGATTTCTTTTTTACGTCTTGGCATAAATCTGAAACGTTTAATCCTGAAACAGTATGAGTTATGGGTGGGGCAGATAGTGCAATGATTACGTTAATTATTCTTATGCCTGAGGCTTCTCACCGTGGTTCTTCTGTTTACCTTTCCACATTTTATTGAGTTTAAACTGTTTAAACAACCTTAAAATCATACTAGAAAGGACTTCCAATTATAATGGAGTTATCAATTATAGTAAACTTCTATTCTGCTACAAGTTTTGTTTGACAAGTAAGTGAATTTCAGCTGTCAAGTCTTCACATGAAAAAGCATCTATTCAAATGGAATTCCTGGAAATCCATTTGGACCCCCGTTCTCTGACATCGCCCACAAGATGGAATTACTACAACACACCCCTGGAAACCAATGATGTGACCTGGCATGACCTGAAGAAACAAACAGATTCACAGACTCCAAAGCTCACTCTCTACAGAAAAGCAGAATTCTGGTGGCCGACATTCCCCATCGAGACAGACGTGCAGCGTTTCATTCACTGGCATTTTCTTCCACGGTCATCTACTTTGGACTGACACCTCCATCGGACTTACTGGTACACGCTGCTGTGTTTCTCAACGACTAACTTCAGCCAATTGCCTTGAGACTTTATAGACCATGTCCCCTCGCCTGCAGGCTCTGTTCCCAGAGACAGAAAACTCCCCTCCTTATTAGGTTATGCCCACAGAGGCAGGAAACGCCCTTTGAGGCAAGAGATGCCCCCAGAGGCATGAAGCGCTCCCAGAGGCAAGAAATGCCCTTTCACCTGCTAGGCCTTGCCCTTTGAGGCAAGAAACGTTCCCCTTGGCATCACACTGGTTATTGCTGCTCGCCTATTTTGTTTTCCATGTCTTATGCCAGTTCTTTTGAAAATGCCTGTACGATATAGGTTTCTGTTCACCCCACAATCCTGATACTATGGCCATTAGTTAAAAAGAAAGGGGGAATTGTTGGTATGCTTCTAAAAACCCCTTCTGTTTCATTAGTTTAATCCCCCCTGCTTAACACTGTATTCTATTTACATAACCTGTTAACAAGCACCACCCTCCCTCCAGGGCATTGGTGGTTTAGTGGTAGAATTCTCACCTGCTCCGCCCCCTCTCCTTGTCATACCCTGATTTTCACCAGTTACTTTTCTTTCCATCCTCTCTGTGTCGCATCCTGTTCCCACCCTACTGAGCTAGTATATTTATAAGGACAAGATTGTTTGTAGTTTTTAGTTTAGTTTTTTAGTTTAGCTTAGCTTGGTATAGATTGCGCTGCATCCTGCATGAATAAAGAGATACTGCATACAACCCAGCCATGAGTCCTGGGTCGTCTGTTACCCACCCGTGAAGCCAGCCCATCGAAAACAACATGTGGGGACAGAGGAACCCTTCTGTACTGCTGATGGGAATGTACATTGGTCCAACCTCTGTGGAGAGCAGTCTGGAGAACTCTCACAAAGCTAGAAATACACCTTCCATATGACCCAGTAATCTCTCTCCTAGGGATATATTGTAAGGATTCCATAAAAACCAACCAAATAAAAAAAAATATGTGTACACCCATGTTCACAGCAGCACAATTCTTAATAGCTAAAACATGGAAGCAACCCAGGTGCTCTGCAACAGATGAATGGCTGAGAAAGTTGTGGTATATATACACAATGGAATACTATGCAGCTATTAAGAACAACAAACCAACCTTCTCTAACCCATCTTGGATGGAGCTAGAAGGAATTATGTTAAGTGAGCTAAGTCAGAAAGACAAAGATGAGTATGGGATAATCCCACTCTTAAACAGAAGTTGGGAAAGAAGAACAGAAAGGGAAACTCAAAGCAGAATCTGACTGATTTTGAAGTAGGGCACCAAAGTAAAAATCTCTGGGTGGAGGGTGAGGGTAGATGTTCAGTCTCACTGGGGAGTAGGCGGATGGGGGAAATGGGACACAGATTTTTGGTGGTGGAAATGGTATTAATATACACTCCTATTAACTTAGAATATCACAAATTACTATTAAATTTATAAGAAAGGGGTAAAATGTATAGAATGTCAAACTTTTCGTTGCATAGACCATAGCTCTGAGTATATGTTCCTTCAATGTAAGCACTTTAAACTTCAAATTAGTAATCCAATTGAACTTTAATAGTGGGCTCAAATTGTTACTACATTTCTAATAATGACTTATTCTTTGAAATATTAAATCTCCTAAAAGCTTATACCAGGGAGAACAAAAGCAACTGGTGATATTCCTTTATAAGATACAGCTATAAGTAAATAGCATAAAAGGACATAAATTATGGTGAGGTCTTGTATGCTACAGCAAATCCTAACAATGGGATTTTCAAATTAACCCAATTGCCAAATGATTTGGTGACAGCTATAACTATTGCTACCTTAAACCCTAAGACAGCAAGAACCTTCCCCTTTCTCTATATAGCCCATATTTCTCCTAGTCCTGAAACCTCTAGGGTGGGGTTCACTTTCCTGCATGCTTCTCCAAATTCATACCAACTGATACTGCATCTGCTGATCCCAATCTAATAAATGCAACCAGTACCACCTTGGCATGTTTCATCTCAGACTGCATCCAGAGATCTCAGGTCTGGAATGTGAAACCACCAGCTTCATTACTCTGGTGAGACTTTTCCTAGCTCAGAGGACTCCTTAATTTCATTGGGTGGTACACTTAACAAACCTCAAAACCTAGATATAGAGTAGGGTCCATGAGATGGGGCATAAGCACATATATCCAGAAGCTGGGGAAAAAAATATACCTTAAAGCAAAAGTACACAGTAGTTTGCAGTGAGTCAATAAATGTAGCAAGCAAGCAGAAAGACCTAAAAAGTACCTAATGAAATAGTTTCTACTTATACCTAGATACCCTCCTCACCTACTTTCTATTGCATGTCCCTCAGTCACTTCAAAGCTAATATTGTCAGACAAAGTATGGACTACAAAAACTGAATAAGGGCAAGAGACTGGCATACTTTAATGATGACTGGTTAGTCACTATGAGGCCACTCCATCACCTGGGGCCCTAGTCAGGGAGTCCTGGGATTCCCACACAGACATGAGGGGCCTAGACCTCTAACAGATCCCTCTCACCATTTCTACTGGTCATCTCCATGTGGAACAACATAATGGACCCCTCTGTGGGCCCCTATCAAACTTGGCCCTCAATATGAATCAACAATGGTAGGGAATGTTCCATTCTGTGAAGGGAGGTTGGACAGCATACTCTGCCTACCACCTGAAAATGATGGGTCCTGAAACTGGCATGGCTTGGAATATTCCTAGTTGTAACCATGGAATGTGAGCTCAGACCTACACGGAACCAGAGGTTACATAGGCTCCTGGGCTGACAATGGGCCCCAGATCAGATTGATAGGGTTTACAGTTAATATTTACATACTTTTCCCATATTTGGGGGATACTCTTTTCCCTGATCCAGATTTCTGGTCCTTTTTCCAACTATGACACCATCCTCCCAGACAATAGCTTAGGCCACCTGCATATCAGATGTCAAGCTCAGGCAAAAACTAGTAAAGTCATGGGCCCCTTGGAATGTACCTCAAATAGACCTACTAGCTTTTTCCAAAATGGAGACCCCAAATCTCCATCCACAGTATTCTTGCCTTCAGGTTCATGATTAGTCAATAATTTGCTCTGCTTTCTATCTTAACTTGTTAAAAATTTATTATAACATAATGAATTATTATTTATTAATAACATATTAATAATATGCATATAAATTAATAATATATTATATGACTATATTAGTTTGGGTTGTCTGGCTGGTGAGTTTTTTAAAATTTATTTATAGAAAGGAAACACTGAGAAAACCATAGGATAAGAGTGGTACATCTCCACACAATTCCCACTACCAGAACTCCGTATCCCAGCCCCTCTCTTGATAGCTTTCCTATTCTTTAACACTCTGGGAGTATGGACCCAAGGTCAGTGTCTCTTTTTCAGCCACCAGGTTTCAGATGCTAAAGTGATGCCAACCAGACTTCCCAGGGCAGATGATCCCACCATGTCTCCAGGAGACCCACCTCCCCAGATCCCTGTGCCATTATGGAAAGAGAGAGGCAGGTTGAAAGTATGGATCTACCTGTCAATGTCCATGTTCAGCAAGGAAACAACTACAGAAGCCAGACCTTATAATTTCTTCAGTCCATAATGACCCTGGGTCCATGCTCCCAGAGGCTTAAAGAATAGGAAAGTTATCAGGAGACAGAATGGGATACAGAGTTCTGGTGGTGGGAATTGTATGGGATTGTACCCCTCTTATATTATGGTTTTGTCATTTTATAAATAAAAACTTAAAAAAAGAAGAAGAAAAATGGCCACCGGGAGTGGCTGACTTGTAGTACCAGCATTAAGCAAGCCTTAGGGATAAGCCTGGTAGAGGTAAAAATAAATTTTAAAAAAGCTAGACTGAAGTAAATGAAAGTAAGATAATAATTCATAAGTATAACTTAGTGTCAATATAAGAAGTAGATATATTATAAAGCTTATATGTTAGAGGATAGGGACATGGCTCAGAGGTCAGACTCAGCATCTACATGGGGCCCTGGGTTCAAACCTCAACATCACATATGCTAGAACTATGCCCTGGTTCTCTGTCTTGTAAAATTAAATAATTCAAGGGATCAGGTGGTGGTGCACCTGCTTAAGCTCACATGTTACAATGTGTAAGGACCCAGGTTCAATCCCCTGGTCTCTACCTGCAGGAGGAAAGATTTGTGAGTGGTGAAGGAGGAAAGATTTGTGAGTGGTGAAGCAGGGCTGCAGGTATCTCTCTGCCTATATTTCTATACTCCAACTTCTCAATTTCTGGCTATCTCTATCTAATAAATAAAGGTAATAAAAGAGATAATTAATTTTAATTCATATTAGAAACAAAAATGGACTGTTCCAGGGATAAAGCGGAATTTCTGACCTGACTCAAAAGGTCAGTACATCACAGCTCACACAAAAACGTATTTGCTGCATGTGGCACGAAGTGCAAGGACTGGCATAAAGATCCTGGTTCAAGCCCCCGGCTCCCCACCTGCAAGGGGAGTCGCTTCACAAGTGGTGAAGCAGGTCTGCAGGTGTCTATCTATCTCTCCCGCTCTCTGTCTTCCCCTCCTCTCTCCATTTCTCTCTGTCCTATCCAACAACAATGACATCAATAACTACAATAAAACAAGGGCAACAAAAGGGAATAAACAAATATTTAAAAATAGTTGAAAAAAATGTATTTGCCATGAATGGAAGTTGAATGCAAAGAAAACGAACATAGGAAAGAGCCATATCAAAATGAGCAGCTACTACTTGGATAAAACACTGGCCTCTCAGGCATGAGATCTGAGTTCAAACACTGGCATCATGTGTGCCAGAGCAATGGTCTAGTTTCCTCCCTCTCTCATTAATGAAAAATAAATATTTTAAATGAGAAATTGCTAGTGTTATGTAGGGGGAAAGAAGGGTTCAAAACTAAATATATTTATCTACATTTTATTTTAAATACATGGCATACTTGTATACATATATATATATATATATATATATATATATATATATATATATACAAACACATATATACTTAGCTTTCATTCACTCAGTAAATTGACATTGTTTATCTTCTTAGGCACAGATACTAGAGGGAATGAACAAGACAGAAAATGGATTTACTTGGCTGGAATTTATAATCTAGTGAGATTATACATATACAAATACACACATGCACTCAAGAAAATGTTAATATTTAAAGGAAGTTAGGTTAAGGATTATTTTCTTTCACACAGTTATGCAAAAATAGTTCTATTAAACACATGTATTATTGTAATAATTGGAAATAAGACTTGGGTTCAAATTATTACCATTTCCTACCCAGGTGATAATCTTTCCTGCACTCCAGAAGGTACAAGTACCTCACCTAAGTAAGGCTATCTGTCTTCTGGGCTGGCTGTGCATCATCAAACGTTTCCTCTGAACATAATTTTCTTTGTTAAAAAGCAAGAATGGGAGAGGAGGGGGAAAATGATGAGACAATGATCCACCTACTAGATTTGAAAAATGACCTTTCAAAAGACTTGATTTAAAATAAATGCATGACTCAGGAGCAAGTGATCCCCAAATGACTCAACATTCTCACAGAAATACCTTCAAACTGTCCCTGGCTTTAGATAATTCAACACACACACACACACACACACACACACACCTGAATTACAGACAAGAAAATGGAATTGTGTCAGTAAATCTCAGGACCTCTTCAAAGTGGACATATTTATGGTGCTTATCTACATGAAGAATAGCAAGATCAACACAAATACACCTCAAAATCTAAATAGATGGGGAGGGGGAAGAGACAAGAGCCAGTCAAATAAGAACCTCTCTGAAATTTATTCTTCTAACAATGACCAAACACTGAAGGCTCCCCTTCTTCTGCTTCTGAGGAGGGAGTGTAGACTGAACTGCCATGAAACCTGCAGGCAAACATGCCCAAGTCTAGTCTCATCCAAGCTGCCTGAGTCACACTGAGCTAGCCACTAGCTGGATGTGGATGAACTTTCCTTCTGTTGGATCTGTCAATTTAGGATCCTCAATGGGTCAAGCTAATCACCGTATCAACTTTTCATTCCACATCACCTTTGCTGAATCTCATAGAATAAGGCACATGCCTAGCACTATTCTATGGTTGCAGTGTGGCCAGCATGAGTCATATGCTTCCCCCCCACCCCCTTTTGCAGGGAGACAGAAAAAAGGGAGGGGGGGTTAACAGATCTCTGCTAGGGATTAAAAAAAAAAAAGCACAGTAAGTAAATCCAAAGGTTTATGAAGGAGTGAGGGGCCATCAGGGAACAGCTCAGAGAAGAAATATTTCTCACCTGGACAGTAAAACTTGGAACTAGAGTTTTCTGGACTGAGAAAAGAATAGAATGAAGGATGACTGAATGAAACATAACAACAGAAAGGAGGCATAGCTATGGAATAGGCCCCATTTCAGATCATGCTCCTGATAAGCTAGGGGAAAAAAATCACCTGAAAACTCAAAAAAATATAGCCAGTATCTCTCCAGAAAGTCATTATACCACAGGTGAGTACAGATGTGTGGGTGGAAAAGGGGTTAGGAAGAAATTCTCTTAACTCAAAAGCTATACTTGGTTCTGAACTAGATGTGAAATAGCCGAGCACATTACCTGGAGGGAAAGAATATTAAGGATAACACTCTGGTTCCTCATCAGAGATCATTTCTCCCAGACCACTGACTGTGGATCCAATGCTTGGATCTAGATTTCTCTACTGGACAATAGAGGGAGAGAATTTGGGGTCTACCCCCAATCTGTCACTTCCTATTGTGTGACCAAAATATTTTCCTTTCTGAGTCACTGTTTTCTCTCATCTCTTATCTCTTTCTTGTCTTATCTTCCTTCTTATCTCTGTCTTCTATATAACAAGTGGGTGATTAAGTGAAAAATCCGCACATAGTTAAGAAGTCCTCAAGGTCTGTGCTGAAGCCAAATTCCCCACATCATAACAAGAAGTACCAGTTGCCTTGTTCACCCAGGGACTGAGGTGAAGCTATAAAAACAAACAAACAAACAAACAAAAAAAAACTTGTTAAAATTTACAACTGGGTACTCTGAAGTAACTCACTTAGACACAAGTCAATCCAGGTAAATGTAATCAGTTTATTGAAAACAGGTGATGGGGAACCCTTCAAGACTCAAGAAATTGTTTTCAATGTACAAGGGCAACATCTTTTTGTTCCAATTAGGGAAGAGATAAATAACATCGAAAATAAGAGAATCATACAGAAGATCAATGAAACTAAATGTTGGTTCTTCAAAAGGGTAAAAAAAAAATTGTGAAACCCTTGGCCAGACTCACTTTGAGAGAGAGATTCAAATGAATAGGGCTCTAAATGAAAGAAGAGATAGCACAATAGAGGTCACAAAAATCTAAGGTATCATACAAGGCTTCTATGAATAACGATATGCCACCAAGTTAGGGAATCTGGAAGAACTGAAAGAGTTCCTAAAAATATACAAGTTTCCAAAACTGAACAAAGAAGAACTAGAAAATGTGAACAGACCAATCACAGCTAAAGAAAATGAAACAGTTGTCAACAAAAAAAGTCCTGGACCAGATGGTTTTACAAATGAATTCTACAAAAACTTCAAGGAAGAGTTAATACCTCTACTTTTGAAGCTCTTTAAAAAAAAATTGAAGACACAGGAATATTCCTTTCCACCATCTATAAAGTCAACATCACCTTGATACCAGAAGCAGACAGGGACACAATTAAAAAAAATAACTATAGACCAATATCACTGATGAACACAGATGCTAAAATATTGAACACAATTCTACCCAAGGGGCTGAGTGGCTCACCTGGCTGAGCACACACATTACAATGCACAAGGATCTGAGTTCAAGCCCCCGCTCCCCACCTGCAGGGGGAAAGATTTGCAAGTGGTGAAGCAGGGCTGCAAGTGTCTCTCTCCCCCTTTTCTTTTAAATTTATTTATTTAAAAAAGGAGACATTAGCAAAACCGTAGGATAGGAAGGGTACAACTCCATACAATTCCCACCAATAGATCTCTATATCCCATCCCCTCCCCTGACAGCTTTCCCATTCTTTATCCCTCTGGAAGTATGGAACCAAGGTCATTATGGGTTGCAGAAGGTGGAAGGTCCGGCTTCTGTAATTGCTTCCCCGCTAAACATGGGCATTGACTGGTTGATCCATATTCCCAGTTCTGTCTCTCTCTTTCCCTTGTAGGGTGGGGTTCTGGGGAAGCGGAGCTCCAGGACACATTAATGGGGTTGTCTATCCAGGGAAGTCTGGTTGGCATCATGCTGGCATCTGGAACCTGGTGGCTGTCTCTCTCCCTTTCTATCACCCCTTTCCCTCTTGATTTCTGGCCATCTCTATCCAATAAATAAACAAAGATAATAAAAAGAGTTAAAAAATTCTAGCCAATTGGATATAGCAGCATATATATACATATATATATTATGTATATCACAACCAAGTGGGCTCTATCCCAAGGATGCAAGGCTGATTTAATATACGTAAATCTATAAATGTGATTCACCACATCAATAAAAAAACAAAAACCAAATGACTTCTCAATAGATGCAGAGAAAGCCTTTGACAAAATACAACATCCCTTCAAGATCAAAACACTACAAAAAATGGGAATAGATGGAAAATCCCTTAACCTAGTGGAGTCCATATACAGCAAACTTACAGCCAACATCATACTCAATGGTGAGAAACTGGAAGCATTCCCACTTTAATCAAGTACTAAATAAGGCTGCCCACTATTGCCATTACTATTCAACACAGTGCTAGAAGTTCTTGCCATAGCAATCAGGCAAGAACCAGGAATTAAAGGGATACAAGTTAGAAGAGAAATCAAATTGTGACTATTTGCAAATGATATGATAGCATACATAGAAAAACCTAGCGAATCCACCAGGAAACTGCAATATACTAATGTGTTAGACTACAAAATTAACATAGAAAAATCAGTGGCATTCCTTTATGCGAACATTAAGAAGATGAAGAAAGCCAGAAATCAGTACCACTTACTATTCCAGCAAAAACAATAAGATATCTAGGAATAAACCTAACAAAAGAACTGAAAAACTCATATACTGAGAACTGTGAGCTTTAGTCAAGGAAACAGGAAAAAAAAATACAAAGAAGTAGAAAAATACTCCATGTTCATAGATTGGAAGAATTAACATTATATGAATGTGCTACTTGGAGCCACATACAAATTTAAAGCAATACTCATCAAGGTTCCAGACAATTTTTTAAAAGGGGATAGACGAAAGGCTAGAAAAGTTTATCTGGAACCAGAGAACACCTAGAATTGCCAAAACAATTTTGAGAAAAAAGAACAGAACTGGAGGCATCATGCTCCCAGGCTTCAAACTATATTATAGGGGCATTATAATCAAACTGCCTGGTACTGAAACAAAAACAGACACAATGAGCAGTGGAATAGAATCAATAGCCTAGATGTATACCCCCACATTTATGGTTATTTAATTTTTGACAAGGGTCCAAACTATTAAATGGAGAAATGAGAGTCTCTTCAACAAACGTTGTTGGAAAAATTGGGTTGAAATGTGCAGAAGTATGAAATTTAACCAATACACTTCACCACACACAAAAGTAAACTCCAAATAGATTGAGGACCTGGATGTTAGACCAGAAAATATCAAATCCTTAGAGAAAAATATTGGCAGGACTCTTTTCCATCTTAATTTTATAGGCATCTTCAATGATATAAATCCACTTGCAAAGAAGACAAAATTAAAAATAAACCCATGGGACTACATCAAATTAAAAATCTTCTGTACAACAGCAAAAGAAACCACCACCCAAGCAAAGAGACACCTTAGATAACGGAAGATCTTTATTTGCCATACATCAGACAAAAGACTATTACCCAAATATTTAAAGAGCTCACCAAACTCAGCAACAAAAAAACAAATGACCCCATCCAAAAATGGGGAGAGAATATAAATAGAATATTCAGCAAAGAAGAGATCCCAAAGGCCAATAAAAATATGATAAAATGTTCCAAGTCATTAACTATCAGAGATATATAAATTAAGACAACAATGAGATACCACTTCACCCCCTATGAGAATTTCATACATCAGAAACAACAGCAAGAACAAATGCTGGAGAGGTTGGCAGGGCAAAGAACCCCCTCTGTAGGGCTGGTAAAGTCAGCCTAACCCCTCTGGAGAGCAGTCTGGCAAACCCTCACAAGACTAGAAATGGACCTACCTTATGACCAAGAAATTCCCCTCCTGGGGATATGTCCTAAGGAGTCAAGCACACACATCCAAAAAGATATGTGTATAAATATGTTCACAGCAGCACAATTTGTAATAGCCAAAACTTGAAAGCAACCTAAGTGGCCAACAATAGTCAAGTGGCTAAGTATATATACACAATGGAATGCTACTCAGCTATTAAGAATGATAAGTTCACCTTCTTCACCTCATCTTGAATGGAGCTAGAAGGAATCATGTTAAGTGAGATAAGCCAGGAAGAGAGGGTGAATATGAGATGATCTCACTCATCGACAGAAGCTGAGAAATAAGAACAGAAAGGGAAAACATAATGTAGTACTTGGACTGGGTTTGGTATATTGCAAAGTAAAGGATTCCAGAGGAGAAGGGGACTTTCAGGTTCACTGTGTGTGGGACAGTCCTTGGGTGGTGGGAGCTGTATTAAGCTGTTTTTTTCCAGTCTTATATATTCAATTAATTAATTGATTGATTACAATTCAAATTCAAAAATTAATTCAGTAATTAATTAAATAAGACGGGAAAATACACTGAATATTTAAAGTTCGATCACTGCCTACATTTTAATCTGAATATATATATTTCTTTAATCTAAGTGTTTAATGTATCAAATTTGTAAACGGACTGAATTCAGAACTTTGGGCATTAACAGTTTAAGCAGTTTAACATATAAGTTCTTTTTTCTTTGTAAAAAATGATAATAATAATAGAAGAATAATTCATGATCTGGCCTGACTGTTCATTGACAAGAATGTGAGGAAACATCTCCCTTACATTATTATTATTAATTATTATTATTATATTTTAACAGAGCACTGCTCAACTCTGGTTTATGGTGGTGTGGGGGATTGAACCTGGGGCTTTAGAGTCTCAAGGATCCTTTACTTTTTAGCTATAAACTAATATAGACTGTTTTTGTTCTGAGAAGTGATTTGGCAGTATCAGGTAAAAATCAGAAATTTACACTTTAAATGATAAAATGTCTCATGTTTATTTCCAGACAATGCCTTGGGAGTAGTTAACAAGATGATGAGGAGGAAGTATATATAAAAAGAGATCAGTAATCAGTCTGATGTCATTGATAACATGATGAAGACATGATGGACACCTGGCAGTTCATTATTTCAGGCTCTATATTTTTTATAGGTATTTGATTTTTTTATACTTCTTAGGAAAAATGTCCAAGTCAGGTGAGAAATAGTTTCAATGCCTAGCTCACATAATAAAATATGGACAATAAATTGCATTGCATTTTTGTTTTCCTGACTTCATTTAGTCAAAATATGCTGCATGGCAGCCTGAAGGCTGAGTTCTCGACACAAACCCCCATGTGAGGCTGGGAGGTAATGATTTTATTTTCTATACAGATGTGAAACTGGAGGTCCTGAGAGATAAATGGGCGGCAGAACCAAGGAGAACAGACATATATCTAATAAAGTGATCATTGACGACTGGTCGTCCCTTTACCTGGCAGCTATGCCCTAAATGCTACCTGTCTGTCAGCTCTGGAGATATCTGTCACTATAAGATCCTATATGGTATACAATGGGAAAAATCAGGGCAGGCATAGATGGACTATACCTATAGTACAATGGCAACTCTTCTTTTGAATAGATTTTGTTTGAACAGTTTTAGGCTTACATTAAGCAGAACTTCTATGTACCTTTCTCCTCTTGATACTATTATTTACATATTATATGGAATCTTTGTTACAGTTGATAAACCAGCACTGATATGTTATTAATAACATTAAGCAAAGTCCATGATTTATATTCGGGTTCTACCTGGATCTTGCACATTTTATTGGTTTAGATACATAAAAATATTATGTGTTTATCATTATAGAATTCTAGAATATCTTCACAGCCCTAAATCTTCCCTTACTCCACCCGCTGGAAACCACTTATGTTACTGTCACTACAGCTTTGCCTTTTCTACGATGTCATAGTCTTGAAGTCAAGTAGTATGTATCTTCTTCAAACTGGGCTCTTGGTAATGTGCCTGAATTTTCCTCCATGTTTTCTTGTATCTTGACAGATTATTTCATTGCCTCAAATAATGGCTTTTTTTTTTTAAAATCTTCGAATGGCATTCCATTGTTTGGATATTTCAATTTGTCTACTTGTCTGCTTACTTCAGAACATCTTGGTTACTTTCTATTTTTGGCACACATTCTTTTAAAAATATATATGTTTTTAGTATGATTAGGTTTCAAATGTGAATCTCATTGATCTTAGACTAGCATGTCAATACTCCCCAGGCCCTGAGCCCAAATAGTGGGGTTTTGTTGCTCCCCCTTCTCTTACCTGGCTTCATTTTTTACCCTGCCCTGTTCAAGCCCCCAGCTCCCCACCTGCAGGGGAGTCACTTCATGGGCAGTGAAGCAGGTCTGCTGGTATCTATCTTTCTCTCTCCCTCTCTGTCTTCCCCTCCTCTCTCCATTTCTCTCTGTCCTATCTAACCACAACAACATAAATAACAACAATAATAACTGCAACAACAATAAAAAACAACAAGGGCAACCAAAGGGAAAATAAATAAAAATTTTAAAAAAACATGACCTGCTTTTCCCCCCCTTTATTCCTTTTAATAGTCTGTACTCCTTTTTAGCTCATGCATTGCCTATAACATGAGTAATAGCTATCAACTGTGTCCTTGTGAGTGACTGACAACCACAACCACTCCCAAAAATCTAGGGAAGCTGGGGGACTAACCAGTGGTCCCTGGCTAAACTGTGGTTTAGGCAGCCTAGAGTCAAGTATCTTGACTTCCAAGATCCCTCTCTACCATTTGGTATTGATTAGGGGCCCATGTACATAGTATGGAGCGAAGAAATCTTAGTCACCATAGAAATAAATGTCTTGTTTCTATTTACATATGACATGGATCTGTGAAGCATTTGAATTCAGTCTTTCAGAAGTCATTAATAAAATATGACAAGATCACAAAGAAGTAGATGAGGGGACTGCCCATCAGGATATGGTTATGGGGACATGTACATGCCTACGTTTTTATCAGAGGCTCTGGAGGAGGGCTACTGGTCTCCTGTCCAAGCCTAGGGTAGTTTATCCATCCTCTGAGTCCTGATTTCACAATATATTAAGGGGCAATATCAGCCTGATAGGTTCCTAGTGAGTATTGAAGAGATAAGCACACATAGTACTATGTGCAAGGACTGACACAAGGATCTGGGTTCAAGTCCAACACCCCACTTGCAGGCATGATGCTTCAAAAGTGGTGAAACAGGTCTGTAGATCTCTCTCTCTCTCTCTCTGTATTTATCTTCCTCTCCTCTCTCAAGTTTTCTCTATCCCTTCAAATAAAATGAAAAGGAGGAGGAGGAGGAAGAGGAGGAGGAGAAAAAAATTAACTGGCCTTCAAGAGCTCTCCAAAGCAGCTTAAGTATCCAGAAGGGACACTTTGAGTGCCTTCAACCCCAAGTGTCAAAGTCTGGATCCTCTTCAAAGGCCACTGGCTGGCATACTTCATGGGCAGCTGCCTGGGTGGCCTGGCATAGCAGAAATGATGAGGGGACCTCTTAGTATTCACCAAGCCACTTCAGGTTTCTTCTCAACACGATTGGCCAGAATACAAACACCCCACATCTGAAGGCTTAAATTCTGTTTAGGTCTGAAGAGCATCCAAAAGATGCAAGGAAGCAAAAGAATAAATTTCCCAAGGACAAACTCTATCGAGCTTGGTCATTTGGAGAGAATTAGCAGGTTCTATCCTCCAGATGAGTTAGCCATATATAATCAAAGGGATGTTGAGTTTTCACCTTCTCTCTCTCTCTCTCTCTCTCTCTCTCTTTCTCTTTCATTTCATTGTTGCTGCTCCTCAGAGGCACTTATCAAAGTCTTGAAAAAGACTGGCTGACCATTGTCTGGTGCTAATTGAGGTTATGTCTGCATTTACAGGCAGCCTCACTGGGCCATTTGTGTAATTTATATCTGACTATTGTGGTTCCAATACTTAGGGATCCACAGTGACCTCTACTTTGACCTCCATTTATTTTTGTTTTGTGTTAGAAGCAAAGCATTTCTGCCTACATATGACTTTCCAAATAATTGGGAATACTGTTTGCTCTCTTCCCAAATAAATGTTCGTCTAAGGATTTACAGTTGATGGCTATAGAATGTATGAATCTGTTAAGTGAATTTGTTCATTTAACCTTCCACACAGCAAAGCAGGAGAAACACCCCCTAGAATGTGGGAACTTAATTACTTGCTCCACTTTAAGATAGAAATTGAGTTCAAGAGGTGAAGTGAAAAATGCCTGACCCAAAAATGATCTACCAATAAGATATTCATGTGAAAATGTACACAAACTGTTAGGTTAAAAACACAGGAGACAAGATAAAAGGTATGACTCCAGCTTTGTTTACAGACTCTACATTTACACATCTATGAAAAAGGAAACTACAGTCAAGAGCTCAGCCAAGATGTTACTATGTTCACCTTTGAGTGGTGGGATTTTGTGTGATGTTATTTTAGCTTCACATACCTCTATCCTCCAGGTGAGCTGAGGGCATCAGTTGTGTGTATATGTGGCAGGGGTATGGAGTGGGGAAGGTAAGAAGAGATCACTGCTCAGTTTGCTGAGGTTTGTTGGATCTCAGCCTAGTACCTCTTGATTCTGGGCACAGCACAGATGATGCCCCACAGTGAAGGGCACTAAACTGCTTCATCCTTTGAGGACACTCTGTGTCCCCACACTGCCTTTTTGGATTCATGGTGTTTCTTATAGTCTGGGTACAGGTATGGTCAATGTAGTGAGGCAAAAAGGCATATTTTCCTGCCCCTCCCAACCATGCCCCTGAAGCATCACTCTGCCCTCTGTTTCATCAAATGTGGGCTGGTCTGGAATTTATGCTGCTCAGATCATGTGGAAAAGAATGAAGAACCTGATTAGAACATAAGACTCAGATGCTGTGTGCATCTCCGTCTGATCTGAAACCCTGCCTCTATTGTATGAATAAGTCCAGGATGCAGAACATAAAACTGAATCAACACTCATGGGCCCTTTAGAATATAACTAAAATAGGCCTACTATCTACAAAACAGAGACCCCCCCCCCCCCAATTCTTCATCTGAACTAGTCCAGCCTCTAGGTTCATGATTAGTCAACAATTTGTTTGGATTTATTTGTTTAACTCTTTTTTCAGCCACCAGGTTCCAGATGATAACATGATGCCATTCTGACTTCCCTGGGCAGAGAGGACCCCACCAATATGTCCTAGAGCCCTGCTTCCCCCACAGCCCCGCCCCACTAGGAAAAAAGGGGGGGCTGGGGGTATGGATCGACCTGTCAATGCTCATGTTCAGTGGGGAAGCAATTACAGAAGCCAGACTTTCCACCTTCTGCACCCCATAATGACCCTGGGTCCATACTCCCAGAGGGTTAAAGAATAGGAAAGCTATCAAGGGAGGGGATGGGATAGGGAGTTCTGGTGGAAGGAATTGTGTGAAGTTATACCCCTCTTATCCTATTATCCTACGGTTTTTGTCAGTGTTTCCTTTTTGTAAATAAAAATTTAAAAAAAACTGAATCAAGTCATTGCAGTTATGCCATCTGAGGCCTTAGACACATGAGGAAGACACTAAATCAGTCAGCTTAATACTCAACCTGCAGTTGAATACAGATTCATGAACAATGACAACCACCACTGGAAGAACCACCCAGCTGAGCCCAGCTTTGACTGTCAACACACAGAATCTGCTAAATAACTGATTGTTGTCTAAGGTTTTTATATCCTGGGACAATATGTTAACAAAACTAGCTAACATGAGATACCATCCCGAATCTCAGGAACAGTGATGTCACAGATAGTCACTGACACTCTAACTACTTGTTAAAATGCTGCTTGTTTTCCCTTACTGATGAGGCCAAGGGAACATCACATAGAGTTCAGCAAGTTCACCAATAGGCATAAAGTCAAACAGCACCATCTGACTGACCTAAAATCCTAAGACTTTGCTCCTTGGGTTGGAGCAGTGGCTCATTGATAGATCTCCTGTCTTATAGGCTTGAGAGCCTGAGTTCCATCCTCAATACCACATGACAAATAACAAAGCAAACTCCATGGGTGGTGAAGCAATGCTCTTCACTCATTCTCTCATTATATTTTACTCTGCCACTAATAAATCAATAAAAACAAAAGGAGAGCCAAGTAATAGCAAGCCTAATAAAGTATACATAGTACTAAGCATGAAGACCTGGGTTCAAGACCCTGGTCAGCAACTGCAAGATGAAGTTTCATGAGTGATGAAGCAGATCCCCCCCATACACACACACACACACACACACACACACACACACACACACACACACACATACACACTTCATTAGTTTCTCTCTGCCATTATAAAAGAAGAAAGGAAGAAAGAAAGAAAGAAAGAAAGAAAGAAAGAAAGAAAGGAAGGAAGAAAGAAAGAAAGAAAGGAGGGGGGGAGGATGGAGGGAGGGAGACAGACAGAAAGAAGGTGGGAGGGAGAAAATATGGCCACTGGGAGCTACAGAATCTTTATATGGCACCAAGCAAACAAAGTAAAATAAAAAATTAAAAAGAAACATTCCTAAGAGGGGGAATTTCTCAAAGCAATTCCAAGCTTAACAAACAGCAGGGTTTAGGGCTGGTCATGCGCAGGAACTAAGCATACTGGTACCCAAGAATTATAATTCTGAGGACCAAGTACTTCTTGGTCAACAATGAGCTAGATGTCATGACACATCTCATATTTGATTCTCAAAAAACCCTGAGTCAACTACTATAGAACTGGACCAAGGTCACACAGGTGGTGATGAAGCCTAATGACCCTACTCAATTCTACAACTAAATCAAATAAGAACACACCATGCCACACACATGACACATCTGCTAAACAAAAACATGTTTGCAGTAGCAAACAAGTTAATACAATACAAGTATGACTCCTTTTCCCTGAGCACGTACTCTGAATGGAAAAGTTCTGAGAGTTTTGTGAGATCTGGGAGGTGGCACAGTAGATAAAGCATTGAACTCTAAAGTGTGAGGTTCTAAATTCAATCCAGGGCATCAGATGTTCCAGAGTGGTTCTCTGGTATTTGTTCTCTCTCTCTTCTGGTATTTGTTCTCTGGTATTTGTTCTCTCTCTCTTTCTCTCTTTGGTATTTGTTCTCTCTCTCTCTCTCTCTTTCCCTCCCTCCCTCCCCCCACCCCTTTCTCCTTCTCCTCTCATTAAATACATTTTTTAAAAAAGTTTGCTGATGAATTTAACCTTCACATGCTATAAACATGACTATGTAACACATAGAGATACAGGTTTGGAGATCACTAAATTGTGCTAGATTAAAAGAATGGAGTTGAGATTAACTGGAGTCCCTTGATCCTAACAACTCTTACAAGAGAACCACATATAGATTGGAGGCTGAGACCAGGAACTAAGTAGCTAGCTCTGGGTCATTCCTCTGAAAATCATTTTCCTCACCTGGAATATGAGGTAAAATGGCAACTGCCTCAATGAGTAGTTTGGAGATTCCAGGGTTAATTTATGGAGTATGCAAAGAATGATACAGAGCATGTTGTCTCAACGCATTGGTGGTTGTTATCAGCTGCATCCATCACTGTCTGCCTTCCTCCTAGAGGTCACAAGATCCACAATGCTCACACCAAACCTCTAGTCCAGGCTTATGGCAAGGGACAGTCCAAATCATCACTGGGCAATTGGCCAGGAGCTATTTATAACTTGATGCTAACTCAGAGTGAGCACAAACAAGGACTCCTCCAGAGCTGAACCACAGGTGACCTGGGTTTTCACCCAATTCTGTTTATTGTGATTCCAGTCCACTGGCCCTATCTGGCAAATGCTCCAAGGCCTTTGTTCTTCAGAGGGACTTTCACACTGCTCCTTGCTTGCTGAGAGCTTTGCTAAGGATTTTTGTGAGATTTCTGCCTACAAGTTCAATGAAGCCGACCCCTTTAAAAGAACTTCCTTCCTTCCTTCGACAGTGCAACAAAAAAATGCTGTTGGCTACAATGCAGCTTTGCTCAGAACTCTAACAGGAAAATGAAAATCAAGTTCAATGCCTTAGTTCTCATTTCCTCTTAAAACAATACCATAGAAGGAGATGCTTTGACTAAAAGATCAAATGCAAATCACAGGGGTATGCTAGGTCAGGGGTTAACTAAGCACCCCTCACAGTAGAAAAGAATTGGTGTTTAGAGTTAGAAATTCTGACTGGCTGGGGGGCAGGAGGGGAGGGAAGGGACTTGGACTTTGGGTGAGAAGCAAGAATGTAAATTTCCAGGTTAGTGACCATCATGAATTTAGCAGCAACAGTGATCTTCTCCAGAAAACGAGAGTTAGACAGAAAGTTCTATAAGCACCTTCCCAGATTTAAATTCAGTAATCCTTAAATGACACAAATCCTGCTAAAGCAATCAGAGATTTAAAAGACACAGCAGGGCTGGAGAGACAGTATGATGGTTATGCAAAAGGCTTTCATGCCCCAGGCTCTGAGGTCCCAGGTAAGATCCTCCGCACCACCATAAGCCAAAGATAATCAATGCTATGGCCCATCTCTATCTCTATCTTTTATCAAATATAAATAAAATATTTTTTAAAAAGAAGAACATTACTTAAAAAAAAGACATAGTAGAATGCTAGGTGATAGCTCACATGTAGGTACGGTACATGCATTACCCAGAGTTTGGCTTTAGGCACAAATCATGGCACCACACAGAAACACTGGCACAGATTGAGCTTTATGGATGTTTAAGTGGCACTGTGCTATCTCTCTATCTCTTTCTTTTTCTCAATCTCTATGGTAAAGAATAAAAAAAAAAGTGCACAAGGAGATCACGGAAAAGTAGGTTCATCCCAAGATACCACAAACCAAAAAATAGTAATGAAGTCAAAATATAAATTCTTAAAAAAGAGTAACTAGAGAAAAGCCTAGAAGAAGAACAGCGATGGTAAGAGCAGGTTTTTTTCTGTTTGCTTGTTTTTTGTTTAAATATTTTCACTTATTTATTATTGGATAGATAAAGAGAGAAAATTAGAGGGTATGAAACAGAGAGACAAACAGCCCTGCTTCACCACTCGTGAAGCTTTCCCCCTGCAGGTGGGGATCAGGGGCCCGAATCTGGAGTCTTTGGAACCTTGTGCACTGTACTGTGTGTTCTTAACCAGGGTTGCCACCACCCAGCCCCCTGTTTGTGAGAACAATGTAAATAACATGGTTTAGTTACAAGAATAAGCAGATGTCAGTGAGAAAAGATAGGCAGTCCAAGCAGAGACCTCAGATGATATAAGAACTCAATATATTTGTAAAAAAAAAAAAAGACAATGGAAGTCAAATAAAAGTATGATTACTCAATGAATGGAGTTGGGATACTGGTGGCAATCTGAAATAAAAGTAAGTTACATATGTCCTTCACTTTTTATATCAAAATGATTTCCAGAATTATCAAGGACTTAAATATAAAAAAAATGAAAGCATACAAGAGTAAAAATAATTTTTGGATTAGAAAAGGCCTTCCTCTAACTATGTCACAAATCCCAGGAGTCATAAGACAGACACAGTTTTGATGAACTTACTTAGGTAGAAGTGAAAATTTTAGTATGACAAAAATCACCCCTGAGTAAAGTCAAAAGACAAGCATCAAACTATCAAACTGAGAAAAAAAATATATTTGCAGCTTATATTTCGGAGAAACAGCTAAACTTATTACTGTGTGAGGAAATAGAATGGAGAAAAAAAGCATGGAGCAAAGTGAAAGTCATCCCTCTTGGCAATGGGGGGGGGGGTCCCAACAGGAAAGACAAGTTTCTACCAGGTCACACATGGGCCATATGGAAACTGCAAATGTGACTCATGCTTCCTTCACAGGAATGAATCCTGTTGTCTTACAGTTGACATCCAATCTGATTTTTCCTCCTACCTCCTGAACACAGAACTCTGAAATATCCACAGGGAAGGCCCATATTTCCTGACAGTATCCAATCCAGAGCTGGTCTTGCCTTTTTTTATTCTAGCAACATCCACTTCATGCCCTGCACCCTATAAAAAACGATCTGACCTCCATGACTGGGGTCCCAACAAAACTCCTGGGTGGTAAACGTTACACACCAGACTTGATTTGACTCCAGAATTATTATTGGTGATATTTGGTTGCTTGGCTTTGGTGATATGACCGGCAGCAAATAACTTGGGAAACATTAATAATCAGTTATAAGAGCGTAAGTAATACTTCTAGACTACAAAAGGTAAGGGTCTCTAGGGATGACAAATTGAAGATAGTTCCCTTGCCTGGGAACCCAGAATCTAAAATTGTGTAACATGAGGCTTCAGTGACCTAGAAAAGATTTATTAACAGAGCAAGAAAGAGAGTGAAGATATTCCTGTTTGAACCTGGAATATGAAGTCATTTCTGACTGGGTATAGAGTTTCTGTATGATACCTCAGGTCTCCTCCATGTCTATGTTGTACCTTGGGGAGGGATGTGGGAAACAATGCTGAAGTCCCAAGATTCAGAAGCAGGAGGTAGGTGCATAGATATATTTTAGATAAAGTCAGTGAAAGAGCTAGACAGAAGGACAGCACAGACAGTGATAGTTGTCATTTGGGAAAAGGCCTGGATTTTTTTTTCTCCAAGCCATTTTTATTTTATTTTATTTTTTAATTTCTTTATTGGGGGATTAATGGTTTACAGTTCATAGTAAAATACAATAGTTTGCACATAGATAACATTTCCACATAGCAACAGTACCCCTACTAGGTCCTCCTCTACCATCATGTTTCAGGAACTAAACCCTCCCCCCAACCCCAGAGTCTTACTTTGGTGCAATATAACAACTACAGTCAAAGTTCTGATTAGAGTTTTCCACTCTGATCTTGTTTTTCAACTTCTCTCTATGAGTGAGATGATCCCATATTCATCCTTTTGTTTCTGACTTATCTCACTTAACATGATGTCTTTGAGCTCCATACAAGGTGGGGTAAAGAAGGTGGATTCACCATGAACCTGAGACTTTGAAGCCTTAGGAATAAGAATTTCTTTGCATAACCACTATGTCATCTAACTCTGTTCACATTTCTCAGTTTTCCATATAACAATTCAACCCCCTGTAGGTCCTCCTCTGCCATCATGTTCCAAGACCCTCTCCCCGACCCCAGAGTCATTTACTTTGCAATACACCAGACCCAGTCCAAGTTCTGCTTTGTGTTCAGCTTTTTCTTTTTTTTTTTTTGTAATTGGATTTGCTTCATTGAGGATGCCTTTAAATTTAGATGGAAAAGAGTTCTGCCAATATTTTCTTCTAAGTATTTGATAGTTTCTGGTCTAACATCCAAGGGGTGTTGAAATCCCCAACTATTACCGTGTTGCTCTTAATATATTGCTGTAGCTCTTTCAGTAGATGTTTGATGCATTTAAATGGTCTTTCATTAGGTGCATAAATGTTAATAATCATTAAAAACTCTTGATTGACTAATCCTCTGAGCCTTAAGTAATGTCCATCCCTATCTTTTAAAATTTTATTTATTTTAAGGTCTATCATGTCAGATTGAAAATAGCTATTCCTGCCCTTTTTGTGGTCCACTGGCTTGTATGGTAGTTTTTCATCCTTTCACTTTGAGCCTGTGTTTGTCTTGTTGAGTTAGGTGGGATTCCTGCAGACAACATATGGTTGGGTTGTGTTTTCTGATCCATCTTATTGCTCTGTGCCTTTTAATAGATGAATTCAGGCCACTAACATTTATTGATAGTATATATTGAAGATATTTAAATGTCATTATTCTAAAATTTTAGAGTGTTCTGCTATATGGCATATTTATGATGATGTGATTGTTTATGAGAACTTTCAGAACTTCTTTCAGGGCAGGCTTGGTGATAGTTGACTTCCTCAAAAATTGCTTGCCTGGAAAGGTTTTTATGCCTCCATATAGTTGGAATGACAGTCTAGCGGGATACAGTAGTCTTGGTGGAAAACACTTCTCATTGAGAGCTCAATATATATCTTGCCATTCTCTTCTGGCCTTTAGTGTTTGTGTGGATATATCTGCTACTAATATTATAGGTTTTCCTCTGTAAGTGACTATTTTTCTCTTGCAACCTTCAGGATCCTTTCTTTATCCTTAATCCTTTTCATTCTAAATATGATGTGTCTTGATGTCTTTAATTCTGGGTTAATTCTGTTTGGGATCCTCTGGGCTTCTTGAACCTTTATGTCTTTTATGTTGTCTAGACTGGATAAGTTCTTAGTTATTGTGTCCTGTAGGATGCTTTCTTCCCTTCCCTCTCTTTCCTTTGGCAAGCCAATAATGTGTATGTTATTTCTTTTGAAGGCATCCCACATGTCTCTGTTGTTGTTTTCAGTATCTCTTAATCTCTTTTTTGAGATTTCTTTCTTAGTTTTCTCTAATTTGTCCTCAATCTTGCTAATTCTGTTTTCTGCCTCATTTATTATATTCTCTCTCTCCTCTGTTGTTTTCTGTAGCTCAGCTATTTTGTTACCCTGTTCTGATACTGCATTAACTTGTTCAGCTAGCTGTGCTCTTAGCTCAGCTAATTCAGCTTTCACCTCTCTAAGTACCTCGAGATAGTTGGTGTTTTCTTTCAGAGTCTCATTTGCTTCACCATTTCTGATGACTTTACTTTCAAACTCTTTCCTCACCCTTATGACTAATTCCTCAATTAGTGTTTGGATGCTGACCCACTTTGTGTTTCTACCTTTGGGAAGCTTTTAGCTGGGCTTTTGCCATGGTTCACTTCTCGAATGTTTCTTCTTGCTTTAACCATTGTAAATAGGGTGTTATGAGGTCCTCTGTGTACGTTTCAATCTACTGATCACTCTTGCCTGGATTGACTTGTGTCTAAGTAAGGTACTTAAAGAGTTCACATTTGTGGAAATTAACAGTTGTTTCAATGTTATCTCAATACATGAGGTGATGTGCAGTGGCTATTAAAGCCTCATTTGTTCTTTATCTTCCCTGTAGGCTATGGCAGCCAGCAGGCTTTTTAACTAGAGGTAGATTTTTTAGCTTAATTACTCACTTCTAACCTAGAGATCAAACAGGGTGGGGAAGAGACAGCACAGCAGGTATGCAAAGAGACTGCCATGCCCCAAGGGTCCAAAGCCCTGGGCCCAATTCAGCTTCTCTGACAGCAGTCAGAACCAAGAAGGGCAGAAGTCCTTGGCCCTGTGAGTTTCTAAGCAAATCTTTGTACTCCATGGGTTCTGAGGCAAGTATTCAACATGACTCCAAATTCATTAGGAGAACAATGTGGGAAAGTTGCCATTTATACAGTCCTACTTTCAGATGACTGGGACTGTATGTCTTTACCTGAGTTGCCCAATCAGGTCTCTGCCCCAGATGTCAGCATAGGGTCTCCCTGCTGCTGCTCCAGCCTCTGAGGGACAGTAGTAATGGAGACTCAGGGTTGCATTTGGTGAGCCTTAGCAACAGATCCTCTCCTCCCATCAGCAGTTTATTTGTTAAAAAATAAATAAATAAAAACTCAGACCAGAGGTTGTGCCTAAATTGGCAAACCATGGGACTGTGACTCCTGAGTAGGTACCTACGAGATTTCAGCCCCAAGAATATCTCCTTAGGCCTCTCTCTGTCCACAAGCCACACGTGTTTGCACTCACCCATGACTTGGTAGGTTCCCAAAGTATTCTGAGTCTTGTCTTGTTGTGTTCTCAGGTGATCTTTGTTATTCTTTGTTGACCAAGGAGAGGAGAGAGGAACAGCTGCTGCTACTCTATAGCCCCACCTCCAGAAGTCTTTCAAGGCCTGGGTTATTATGTATTGCAAGGAGAAGAGCTTATCTGCTCAGGGCAGGCACCTGTCATGGTTCTGAGGTTTACTTTGTCACCATGAGTTCAGAGGAGTAGGGATAAGCATAGTGGGGGAGTTTGCTTGGTTTTTTATCTCACAAGTGGACTGTCCCCAGAGAATTTTAAGCAAGATGGGTAGATGGAGAGGAGCTGGAAATATAGTCATTATGATATGTGAGGTTTAAAACCATTATTCCAATTAACCAGCAGAAAACCAACTAGATGGTGCTACCAGAGGAATCAGGGCTGAATCAGAAAGTACCTCTATCTTTTCAGACATGAGAGAGAGTTTGTAGGACATGGGTACTGTACAGGTACAGAATGAGGAGGGAGTGATGGAAACAGGGTGACTCCCAGGTTCCTGACTTTACAGTCAAGTGGAAAGAGCTTCATACTCTGGAAACTCTGAAAGGATGAAAAACTGCACCTTTGGGATGCCTCAGTTTCCCCGTTTCAAGTAAGGTTTGACTGTTGGTTTTCCAGCTTGCTTCACAAGGCAAGCTTGGTATTCAAATCAATCTATAAAGCATCCTAGAATCCAAACTAATCAGCTGAAAGGGCACAGGAAATTGACCACTAAGTCAGGTCAAACTGCTCAAATCAAAGAGGATCTTGGGAATGCTGCCACACATCTTTGACAGGTCCTCAGACATGTGGGGACAGGGGTGAGGCAGAGGAAGGACTCAATTTCTCCAGCTCCTGTTGACTTTGGCCCACTCACCATTTGACAAACCATCCTTCTTCTATAGGGTTTGTCCTCTCCCCACATGGCCATGGAGATACTTGCCCATGTATTTGGTCTTCTGGGCACTGCAGAGTCCTTAGGAACAGACATTCTACTTGGGAGAGCAACCCTTGAGGTATCCCTGCCATAGGCAGCAAAGAGAGCAGGTCCCTGCAAGGATTTAATGCCATTGCTCTCAGTCCTTGCAAACTTATAAAACAATTCTTTTGGCACCAAGATGAGCTCACACACTGCAGAAAAGTTGGCTCTAAAGATGTGCATTTAAAAATACCCATGGGATGGTGTGGGTATATATAGAGAGAAAGAAGCCAGGCACCTCAGCCCACACAGAATGCAAATATGTGCCTTGAAGAAAGCTATGTTGTATCTTAAATAAAGGCCTGAGATATGAGCACCACCAAATAATAGACATTAGTGAACAGAACAATCATGACGTCACCCAGCCCAAGCGTCAAATAACAATGGTTCCTTTCCCAAGATGCTCTGCTTGCTTCCTGGTCCTAATCCAAGTATCTCCAATAATGGAATTTCCCCCAGTCTCACAGTTTGAGAATAGACTTTCGTCATCATTTATTTATTCATCATTTATTACCCCCACTATGTGCCAAAAATTAATAAAGTAGTTTAAAAATGCCTATAGCAGTTTATATAAAAATTAATGATAAAATTAAGTAAAAGCCAGAGAGAAAACAATGCATGATTTCAGGTTCAAACTATCACTACCCCTGGACCTCTTCTCCCCACTGCCTTGAAGTAAACTTAGGTAGTATGATTTCTCTCTTTCTCCTCCAACCACCCTCTCTTTCTCTCTCTCTCTCTAAATATATATAACAGAAAGAAAAAAAATAGAAAGTACACAATTCCATGATTTAAATACACAAAACACATACTATATAAAGGTCTGTGTATGTTGAAGGTTTTAAAAGAAGTTGAATGCTGAGCATCCTAACAACACTAATGAAGAGAGAAAGATGATTAAAGATGACAGTTTTAGAATCCAAAAATGTAAAGTAAATCAAGCTTCTCTGGTATTATGAACAAAATTTCCTGTGCTGTCTCATGAAGCAGATGTTTGGAATATGTCCTCAGTGTTGGCCAATCAGGAGCAGGCAGGAGCTCACTTGTTCCAAATAACCACAAAGCTTCCATTTCACCCATTCCCCATTTTTCACTCTTCTGCAAAGCTGAGACTCTTTGCATCACTCTGATGACTTTTGTCATTCATGCACAATCAGCTCCTTAATAAATTTTGTTTTAAAGCAACTCACTTTGGGCACTGAAATACATTTATCTGTTGAATAAACTTTACACCTCTGCTCTCAAAAGAAAGTCAGAATTAATTTCCAGAAATGTTGAGTGGTCACAAAATAAATACAATGAAAACAAGCTGATGTAATTATATTCTGGCAGACATTGTATGCTTCTCAGACTCAGTGCCTGAGGCTTTTCTTGGCTTAATAGAGAAAGAAATTAGCCAGCATTTCATGTCAAAGACATACAAGTCATAAACTAAAACTCTCTTTTTGACATACACAGTAAGGAAACTTGATGAATTCAGAGAATAGCCATCTGACCTCAGGGCTCTATGATAGTCAACCTCTCATCTGAATTATTAGGCTGTAGAAAAAGTCATGACATATTTTTGCATAAGACAATGGATTCCAATAAGATAATTTAGGAATAGAGGTACCACTTTAAGTGGGGTGTCTTTTCTGACAACCCTATCTATATAGGACTAGGGAGACAGCATAATGGTTATATAAAATGACTCCGATGTCTGAAGTTCTGTGTTCCAAGGTTCAATCCCAAGCACCACCATAAGTCAGAGATGCACAGTGCTCTGGAAAAAACAATATAAAAATAATGGTTTGGGGAGTGTTGGAAGAGGGTCTTGGGTGTCGACTCATTTAGAAAGCATTTGAGGGGCTGGGCGGTAGTGTACCAGGTTAAGCTCACATACTATGAAGCACAAGGATTGGTGCAAGGATTCTGGTTTGAGCCTCTGGCTCCCCATCTACAGGGGGGTTAGCTCTGCAAATGGTGAAGCAGATCTGCTTTCTCTTTCTCTCCCCCTCTCTATCTTTCCCTCCTCTCTCAACTTCTCTCTGTCTGATCCAACAATAGCAGCAACAGCAACAGCAATGGAAGAAATGGCCGCAAAGAGCAGTGGATTTGTATTGCAGGAATTGAGCTCCAGCGATAACCCTGGAGGAAATAAAATAAAATAAAATAAAATAAAATAAAAAAAGCATTTGTATCTGTTGGAAGTCAATTCAGAAGCTGCTCTTGATACCAGCCCACTCCTCATTTTTACCCAAAAGTTGAAGTGTTAGAATGTTTTTCTCCACATTAAAGAAAGTATTTGCTTGAACCAGAAGTGAAAATTTAAAGTAGGTCTTACTCTACTTTGTGGAATGTAAAACAAGCTGGGGAATCTTTTCTGAATCTGCAGGGGAGGCACTCACACTCTGGGAAATGAGACCTTAACATTAGCTTTGGGAAATTTTACTTTCAGTAAATTCATAGGTCTGAATTAATCTGATAATGCAAATAGGACTTACTCATACCTGGCAAATATTTTCCAGCTTTCCTCTTATTAGCTCACTAGTCTTTTCTTTAATTCTAGTCTACTCTGAATTTTAAAATCTATTACAAAACAGTGTCATCATTTTCACCACCACCACCACCACTGCAGTGGCTCACATTTACATAGCAATTATCATGTGCCAGGCACTGCCACTGTTCCAAAACATGAGTGTAACTAACACATTCAATCATCCTAGAAACTATGAGACAGGCACTATCATTACTCTCATTTAGCAGAGAAGGAGGCTGAGGTGCTGAAGATAGAATTCAGTTGACTAAATTCAACTGGTTAAAAGGAGTTCACAGGTGGTGAAGCAGGCCTGCAAGTGTCTATCTTTCCCCCTCTCTGTCTTCCCCTTCTTTCTCCATTTCTCTCTGTCCTATCCAATAATGATGATAACAATAATAATAAATACAACAATAAAACAACAAGGACAACAAAAGGGAATAAATAAAGAAATATATATAAAAAATAAAGGTAGGAATGGGGACTGCACATGAGCAGTTGGGCTGCACATCTGTGCTCCTGACCACTATTCTCATTCCTTCTCAGCTCTGCTTAGTAACCTAGCCTATGCCATGTCCTATAAATTCAGAAGGAAAATACTGACATAGGAAAAACAGGTACAGAGTACAAACTACACCCCATGCAATGTGTATAATGTTGTCCTTTATACCTCAATTCAACATCTGTTCATACCTGCTTGCTTATCTTCTTTCACCCAGCTGGGAGCTATTGATGGCCTTCTGGTCTAAACATGGCTCGACTCATGTGATGTGCAAATTCTAGCTGGAGCAAAGGACCATGGCTTAGAATAAGAGAATTTGAGTATGGTGTACCACAGTAAGCTGGGTGTCAGAAAAAGCTGGCATTTAACCTGAGATTTGAAGTATAATCACATGGCCAAGTGACATCATAGGACAATGGTTCTTGGCAAAGGAGAAGGTGGAACAACCAAGGGAAAAAACTGAACAAGTTCAAGGACATGAGAAAAGGTGGGGCGTCTTTATCTCTTGACCCAGTCACTGGCAGAATAGCCCTTTGAGGTGAGCACTTCACCATCATCAGCTCACAGAGGAAAATAAGAAGTAGTCGTGGGACAAAAAAGAGTAGGGCTGGGGTTCAAAGCCAAGTGGTCTGAGATTCTGAACCAATGGGATCCCAAACCACCACTCCTCAGGAACAGAAGGTGAGATCAGACATGCAAGTAGAGCCTAGAGATAAGGGTTGGGTTTTATCCAAGCGTGATGGGACACAGGGACAGAGATGCTCTGATTTGCACATGCGCACACGCACACACATGCCTCTGCTGGTTGTGGGAAGAGTAGGGACACAGAGGATAAGGATGGAAGAGGAAGATATCCTAACTCAGGAGATTGTGTGGGGGCACAGGAGGCAAGGGACAGTGAGTTGGAGTAGGAGAGTGGAAGAGAAGATGGAACAAAGGTGGAGGTGGTGGGTTAGATCTCAAAAAACTTGGATCCTGGACATGGGAGGGTGGGAGACTCAGAGACGGAACAAAGAGCATAAAGGACAGTCCAACAAAGACATGGGGGCCAGATATTGACCCTAAGCTGAGCTCTGTAGCCTTCACTAGAGCCATTCACCTTCAGTACAGATTTTTTCACCCTTTCCAATCCATTAATTCTCTGTTTTTAAAGCATGCCTCAAATGTCTGGGAAGGCCTGGGACTCACTTGACAAATGTCAGTAGATCCTGAATAATTAGGACTGTAACACAGGGAGGGATCAGAACTCCTATAGATATTGTACCAGCAAAAATGACCCAATAAGGACCTCAAAGGTACCAAATCCTTTTACATCAAAAGCAGCCTGATCTTACTGGCATGCTATCAGCCACTGAGCAAACTACACAAAGCATGGGGAGCTGCCATACCCAGGCACAGAACATATGCCACCTGTCCCTGTCTCCAGGCCACCCACAGACAGGAGCCTCTGCAGGGGTCTCGAAGCACAAAGGCCAGCTCAGCCAGGATACCTTGACACCAAATCTACTCTTGGACTTGACCAGTAAGTGTAAACAGCTTTCTACTAATTCCTTCAGAAGCAGACAAACATCACTTGTGGCTTAGGAAGCATTTGGGGAAGCCTGTGATGAGAGAGACAGAGACAGAGAGAGATATGTCAATAAACAGACAAAAAAGAATGAACAGAGAAAGATGAGTCAGATTAACTTAAAAATACAAACTCCAGTAAGAATTGCCTGAGAATCAAACCCAATTGCAAGGAAGACTAAAGCAGAAACAAACCAATGGGACTACATCAAACTGAAAAGCTTCTGCACATCCAAAGAAACTATTAAACAAACAAAGAGACCCCTCACAGAATGGGAGAAGATCTTCACATGCCATACATCAGACAAGAAACTAATCACCAAAATATATAAAGAGCTCAGCAAACTTAGCACCAAAAAAGGAAATGACCCCATCGAAAAATGGGCAGAGGATACGAACAAAACATTCACTACAGAGGAGATCCAAAAGGCTAACAAACATATGAAAAACTGCTCTAGGTCACTGATTGTCAGAGAAATGCAAATTAAGAAAACACTAAGATACCACCTCACTCCTGTAAGAATGGCATACATCAAAAAGGACAGCAGCAACAAATGCTGGAGAGGTTGTGGGGACAGAGGAACCCTTTTACATTGCTGGTGGGAATGTAAATTGGTACAGCCTCTGTGGAGAGCAGTCTGGAAAACTCTCAGAAGTCTAGACATGGACCTTCCATATGATCCAGTAATTCCTCTCCTGGGGTTATACCCCAAGGACTCCATAACACCCAACCAAAAAGAGGTGTGTACTCCTATGTTCATAGCAGCACAATTCATAATAGCTAAAACCTGAAAGCAACCCACGTGCCCAACAACAGATGCGTGGCTGAGAAAGCTGTGGTATATATACACAATGGAATACTATGCAGCTATCAAGAACAATGAACCCACCTTCGCTGACCCATCTTGGACAGAGCTAGAAGGAATTATGTTAAGTGAGCTAAGTCAGAAAGATAAAGATGAGTATGGGATGATCCCACTCATCAACAGAAGTTGAGAAAGAAGATCTGAAAGGGAAACTAAAAGCCGGACCTGACCAAATTGTAAGTAGGGCACCAAAGTAAAAACCTTGTGGTGAGGGGTAGACATGCAGCTTCCTGGGCCAGTGGGGGGTGGGAGTGGGTGGGAGGGATGGGTCACAGTCTTTTGGTGGTGGGAATGGTGTTTATGTACACTCCTAGTAAAATGTAGTCATATAAATCACTAGTTAATTAATATGAGAGGGGGAAAATTAATTGTATGTCTAGAAGTTTTTCAAAACACAAACTGAATGTTTTCAATATATAGGCTATGTAATTGATATGCAGACTCTCTCAAAAGCCTAGACCAAGTAGATCAGAAGCAACCAATAGCACAGCTATATACAAGATACTGGACAGCAGGAACCTCACATCTCCACTATAGAGCCCCTACTTCCCCCAGTCCTGGAACCCTTGGATAGGGCCCACTTTCCTGTATGCCTCTCCCAATCCATATCAAATAATACTGCATCTGCCGATCACAACCTAACCAACGCAACGATGGCCACCTCAACATACTTCACTTCAGACTGTGTCCAGAGACTTCACATGTGGAATGACAACCCTTCAGCTTCATTACTCCGGTGAGACTGAGACCTTTCCTTTCATAGTATACTCTAATTCCATCTCAGGTGGTTCACTTTCTAACAAAGTCCCAAAACCTAAATATACACCAGTTTCTGTGAGAGAGAGCATATATTCACACGTATCCGTAAACTATTGCAAAATATATACCTGAAACCAGAAGTACACTAGAGTTTGCAGTGAGTACCCCCCAACACTTCCTCTCCACTATTTCAAGCTTTGGGTCCATGATTGCTCAACAATTTGTTTGGCTTCATATGTTAACTCTCTTTTCAGACATCAGGTTCCAGATGTCATCAGGATGTCGGCCAGGCTTCCCTGGACTGAAAACCCCACCAATGTGTCCTGGAGCTCTGCTTCCCCAGAGACCCACCCTACTAGGGAAAGAGAGAGGCAGACTGGGAGTATGGACCGACCAGTCAATGCCCATGTTCAGCGGGGAAGCAATTACAGAAGCCAGACCTTCTACCTTCTGCAACCCACAATGACCCTGGGTCCATGCTCCCAGAGGGATAGAGAATGGAAAAGCTATCAGGGGAGGGGGTGGGATATGGAGATTGGGTTGTAGGAATTGTGTGGAGTTGTACCCCTCCTACCCTATGGTTTTGTTAATTAATCCTTTCTTAAATTAAAAAAAAATTGCCTGAGAGAAAAGGAGTGCCCAGAGGGAACTGAAAACTATGCCTGCTTCCTCTCTGCAAGTCCATGAAGGACAGATTGCACGCTTATTTCCAAGATTTTCATTCTCCACATATGTTTCATAATGACTGGTCACAGCTCTTCTCATGTTTTTATGAATCTCAGCTTGCCAAAGCCCTTTAGCAAATGTGTCTTAAAATTAACCCAACTTTAGCAGAGACAGGTTAGGCCTTAAACTCCCTTCCTCCATATACTATCTATTGTCTATCCAGCTCAGCATCTCCGAATGCCAGACAGAAAGAGTAATACATGGTTTTAGGAAGGCTTGGGAGGTAGTATAGTGGATACAACACTGGATTCTCAAGCATGGGATTCTCTCTCTCTCTCTCTCTCTCTCTCTCTCTCTCTCTTCCTCTCTTTAATTAATAACTCTTTTTAAAAGTTAAATAAGGTGACTTTAAGGATCTAAAGGCCTTGGCACCACACAAGAGGCGATGAATGAAGCTCTAGTGCTATGGTATCTCCCCATCTCCTCTGTCTCTGTCTCTATCTTAATGATAAAAAGGACCTAGAGTGGTGTGGAATAAATAAAAATAGATTTGGAGTAAAAGAAAATCTTCCATAAATTACCCTGCAGGTGGCAGATAGTCAATAGACCATGTTTGGGAAAGAACACATCAGTGCAGGTGCAACTCTGGTTCAGCTTCAGCCTCCTCTGTTCACTGAGTTTCAACTCTGACCTCTCTACAATCTCTAGCAGCCAACTAATCTCCAAGTGGAAATGTGGATATCTACGATGCCTCAAACACAGTGTAATGAGCTCAACTTCCTTCTTTTGCTCACCTGTGCACTCAGGGCTTCCCCTCCCAGTCATGAAGGGAACCTCACACTCAGAATTCTCAAGATCAAACTTTCAACCCTTGTTGCTCCCCTTTGCCTGCAGCTCCATCTTCTACCTGTACCAGTGTCTGGATCTGCCACTATGGTAGCAATCATCACCTCTTATCTTGGCTGTAGCAATGGATACTAAATGGATCTTCCTACTTCTTCATGTGTCTTTTCCACATGGCAGCCCCAGGGCTTTCTTAAAGTTCTATATGGGCTCAATCAAAGCCAACCTCAGAGTCCTGGCAGTTCTTATTCTGTTACTTCCTTGTCTCTATCCTGCTACCACTGATGCCATGTTGTTTTTGGAACCGCTAGTAGTTCAATCTTTCTATTCTTGGAAACCCCAGGGACTTACACATAGGATCTTGGCACCAGCAGCTCCTTTATTCTGAAGGCTCCCCCTAACTCTCCAAATTCCACATGGTTTATTTCTTTACTACCTTCAAAAGTCTCAACTCAAATGGCAACTTCTCCCAACATCGACCCTTGCACGTATTATATGCAGTCCTTTACTACCTGACACTTATTTTTTTAATTTATAAAATGGAAATACTGACAAGACCATAGGATAAGAAGGGTATAATTGTATCCAATTTCTACCACCAAAACTCTGTATCCCATCCCCTCCCTTGAAAGCTTTTCTATTCTTTACCCCTCTGGGAGTGTGGACCCAGGATCATTATGGGGTGCAGAAGGTGGAAGAGCTGGCTGCTATAATTGCTTCCCTGCTGAACATGGGCATTGACAGGTTAATCCATACTCCCAGCCTCTCTCCTTCTTTCTCTAGTGGGGCAGGGATCTGGGGAGGCAGAGCTCCTGGACACATGTTGGAGTCTTCCTCTGCCCAGGGAAGTCAGGCTAGCATCATACTACCTCACTTCCCCATGCACTTCCCAAGTAATTGTTTATTACCATATGCAGAATGACAAAAACTACTGTCTGTCCCCACCAGGATAAAGTTCAAGGCCAGTAACTGCCTACTTTACTTACTGCACCCCAACAGCCAGGCAGGGGTTGAAAGCTGTTAGTTCAGTTCAATTAGAGAACTGATTTCTACCCAATCTATTCCTTGTAGGATCTGGGCAGTGCATTTTATAAACCAAAACTGAATGGTAGGACTTTATCATTGTTCAGCTATTACTGTTGGTTCAGACCCCCAAGCAGCTATGCTGTAACTATGACTCTTGAGTATGCTTTCCACACTGTTAATGCTTTATCAATTTTTATTACCTGTCTAGTTGTTCTAGAAAATGCTGACTCAGCAATCAATATACCTTATACAGTTTTGGAATATGCAGGAAAAGGAACAAAACAATATAATGAACTGCATATTGTGTAGAATCACAATTCATTCCCTGCTATTTTTCTTCTCCACCTAGAAAACTACCTCATAGGATTTATGAGGAAAACTCCCTCATAAATTTCATAGGAGATATTATGGGCCAGCAGATACTCTCTACAGCAGTCCAGAGAACAAATGTTGTGCTCAACTCTACAGAAAGTAGGCATAGACGGGCAGAGGGTAGATAGCATAGTGGTTATGCAAACAGACTCTCATGCCTGAGGCTCCGAAGTCCCAGGTTCAATCACCCGCACCATCATAAGCCAGAGCTGAACGGTGCTCTGGTTAAAAATAATAATAATAATAATAATAATAATAATAAAAAGTAGGCATAGAAATATAGAATTTATATTGGAGGCTCTGATGTCCCAGCTTCAATCCCCAGGACTACCATAAGCTGAGCAGTGCTGAGGTTAAAAAAATAAAGTCTAAGTCTTGCGGCTAGGTAATGGCGCATCTTGCGTTACGAAGTTCAAGGGTCTGGGTTCAAGCCCCTAGTTCCTACCTGCAGGGAGGATTCTTCAAAAGCAGCAAATCAGAGCTATCAGTGTCCCTCTTTCTTCCTCTAGTTCCCCTTCCCTTCTCTATTTCTCTCTGTTTTATCTAATAAAAATAAATAAATAAGTGTACATTGGGTGTGGTTATGTTCCAATAATGGTTATAAAACCAGGCTGTAGTCCACAAATACTGATAAAAACAGTAACTTGCATAAGATTCAGTTTTTTTTTTTGAGCAGGTCTAAATTTGAATCATTTTGGACACTCAGCTGAGGAGAATAGCCAGGAGATACCATAGCCCACAGGATAAGAGAAAGAATGGTGAGGGGTCACTGTGTCCAGAAGCTCATATGAGTCCTAAAGCCTTTCTTATCTGTTTCCACAAAAAATTTGAGACCTAGGACTCATTCCCTAAAGAGGCTGAACAGGCAGGATCCTATCCAGCAGATGCTAAAAGACTCCCCATCTGTATGAGCACAGACTTTGAGGCAATGTGGGTGGAGACTGGGATTAAGGACAAGTCCCTGAAACTCCTAAACTTTTTTGCTGTAAAATGGTGATAAGATCTGTGTTCCAGACCCCAATGAGGAGGAAAGTGAGGTGCAGTATGTAGCCACATAGGCTTATCAACAACCCTCCCGCAGTAAAAACATAACAAAGAAATGTTTTATTGCCAAGGGCCAAGTGGAACAATTCTAAACACCTGCTGTGCTATTTTGCTGAGCAAGAAATCATGCAGGGGGAAAAAAAAAAAAAAAAAGGAAAGGGCTGTGGAGACAACATTAGTGGTTCTGCAAAAGACTTTCATGCCTGAGGCTCTAAAGTCCTAGGTTCAAACCCTAGTACCATCATAAACCCGGTCTGAGCAGAGCTTTGGTCTCTCCCTCTCACCCCCCCCCCCCCGACATTTTTCTCTTTGTAACTCTCTGATCTGTGTGTGTGTGTACATATGACATTAAAAAAAAGGATGTAAGAATCAAGGATAGGAGGAAGCAAGGACAGAGGAAAAAGAGAACTTCCAAGCTGTCCTGATGGCTATGGTTTAGAATCATGTCTTGTGGACCATGGCAAGTTGGTCAACTATACATGCATGTGATATTTATTTATTCATTCATTCATTCATTCATTCATTCATTCATTCATTCATTAATTCATTCATTCATTCATTTTACCAGAGCACTGCTCAGCCCTGGCTTATTATGGTGCAAGGGATTGAACCTGGGACTTTGGAGCCTCAGGCAAGAGAATCCTTTGCATAACCATTATGCTAGCTACTCTTGCCCTGATCTATATTTTTAAAATATGTGCCCAAAAATCTGAATTCTAGGTATACTCAGCCATTATTACTAATGAAAAGTTTTCATCTAAACTTTACTTTCTTTCCCAATCAAGCTTGTTTCAAGTCCAAATGGCAAAACCACAGAAATTGCAGCAATATGCTTCTTTGTTGTTGTCAGGGTGTTTCTTACACTGGATCTCTCTGCAGGTATCTTCCAACCCCTAAATATTCACTGGCCGTCCATTGGGATTCTATCAGTGATCTCTGGAACTCTTGCCACAGGGACAAAAATCAAAGGATAGAGTTGATTTTCCAAGTATCTTCTGAAGCTAAGCTTGTATTAATACCTTAACTTTTGCCTGAGTTAGTAGCCATGTGTTTCTGCCCCACAAAACACAGATTGCAGTACACAGTAACCTCTACAAATAGATGGGATTCATCTGTGACATGTCACATTATGTCAAGATGAAATGAAGAAAGGAGCTAAAAATAGCTACAAGAGCTGTTCTTGGAGAGCTCTGGACTCATCAGTTCCAGGACTAGAGAGAAATTGCCTCCGGCCACCTCCTCAGCTCCTTGGAGGTCTTGACAAGAGAAACTGCTCTGTCCATCTGTCCTGTGTTCTCATACCCGTACCTATGGTACAAAGTCCAAAGATCCAGGAAAGGAAAGAGTGATCAGGTTGCTCCGGAGGGTGATATTTTATAGCTTAAAAATAGCCTGTCCTATATGTACATAATATGAACAGTCACCCCACAAGACAAGCTATTATATTATGCAACAAAGTTGTGTTTTAAAATTCTGTAAGTCACAGGTTGTAGGTTGATAATAGACTCAGGTCTCAACAGCTTGACAACCAAAGAGTTAATGTCCCCTAGAAATACATAAATGAAAAAAAAAAAAAAATTTCTATCTGGTTCATGTAGACAGAGAATTTCAAACTGTCGACTTTCCACTGGTTATGGCTCAGGGAGAGAAGATAATTTATGGTAAAGAAACAGTGCATTTGCAGAAGGGCTTCTTATTTTAGCATGCCTGGTAAAAAGTTGTGAGATTCAACAGCAGCAAATTTGCAAAAAGACTTATGAACAATGTTTGTTTTTGCTTCAGCGTCGCAGTTAGGTGACAGTGAAATGATGGCTTCAGAACAGTAATCCTGCTTCTTCTCCTAATCAAGCACTATATCCTTGATGATTTCTGAATGAACTTCATGCATCTTTTTTTAATAGTCTGTTATTCTTAGATTGTGTAAGTAGTTAGCATCATCTGCATAATTTTTTAATTCATCCTGGCAGATTAAGATGCCAAGGCACTCCACAGAAAGGCTGCAAAATTGTCATCTTCCCTCCACCACCACTCTGTCTTCCCTGCCCCCACCACACACATACCCAGCAAGAAGACAGCATTTCAGGGTAGGGGGCCTGGCATTTTGACAATCTTCCTCTCCTGAAATCTTTGGGATCTAGAGTCACTTTTAGTTTAGCAACAGACAGGGCCCCACTGCGTAGTAATTTTGCTTTCCAGAACTTTACATGCCATCCATATTAACACTCAGAATTAGTTTTCCCCATCTTCCTCTTTGGCTCCAATTCCAGGCACTGAGCCTCTCTTGCAAACTGTTTTTCAGAACCCAAACTTCACAAAGGATACAAAATACAAAAATCACACAACGGCAAAGCTATCCTTCTTCCACTCCTCAACACCTAAGATAGGATTCTGTGATGAAGATTTTGCAAGAGCAAAGATTCTTGAGAGAGCAAATGTTTATTCTTGACATTAAATGCACATTGAAACCTCCCCTATGTTGACTTTACAAAACCTGGCTTTAGAATAGGACACTGTGCTGTCAAAATGCACATCAGAGGCAATCTATTCTTTCCTGGAAATTATCTTGCAAGTTGGAGATGAAAAGGCATCCAGGTGGAATTGTTATTTTTAGCCCTGAAGTAATAGGTTAAAATAACATTACTGTAGAAACAAAAGACCTCTTCCTGTGCTCCAAGGCAGAAGCCCAAGTCTGCCAGCTGATCAGACCTGACCCACCAAGCACAGAACCCTTTTGTGGGGCTCTCCCTCACCCCATACATGTCCACTTGACTCATTTTTTAAGTCATTCCCCTTTTAGTTGGCTCTGCCACTGAAGCCATTTGTAAAGACTCTGTCTTTAAGAGAATAGCCCCCCAAACACGATTGGCCCCCCTCACCTGCCCTACCCATACCAGAGTCTGAGAGAATTCTACTTACTGTATGGTCCAAGAATGATTCTGAATTAAGGTCCTCATCCTCCTGGGAAGCCCTGTATCCCCTTCAGATTCCTGAATCCTTTCTCCCCCTGAACCTCCCTGAAGGCAGTGATTGGCACAGAGCCCCCGCAACCTCGGGACTAGCTTAGTTCCTGGAGAAAACCTCCAACCCAGAGCTGCACTGCAATTGTCAGGAAGCTCCTGTCTGCCTTTGGGGCTGAACACCATTATTATCTGTAAACATTTTTAAATATAGATGTGGTAGCAGTGCAGAGTGGGGGCAGGGACTGAGGCCACCCAGGGGTAGAAGAAGAATCTCAGGGGGACAAACGACCCTTGCAGGTCTTAGCCACCCCCCCACTCTGCTTAATAACCACTGCCTGCTTCTGTACCCACAGATTTATCACCCAGAACTGTCAGAATACTGCCCAGCCTAGCGCCCTGGCAGAAACTGCCAGACCTGAAGTTTTATATGACATAGTCTAAATCCACTCTGCAGCAGCCTCTCCCTGGTTCAGGAAGGGTCTGTTCACTGCAGGGGTCTTCTCCCTTCTCTGCTCTCATAGTCACAAGATATTTGCTTCAGTCATATGGGAGATGGAGGAGGGTTCCCAGATCCATGCCCTATGGGACAAAAGGGATTCTAACCCCAAACTTGAAGCAAAAGATACCAAAGGTAGAGACTTCACTGCAATCCTATTCCACACCCAGGATATGCAGCAGAGTTGGGAAGATCAGTACTGTGGGCCTCAAGGACTACTCCAGACAGCACTCCAATCTCTCTCCAATAGACACCAGAAGCACCCTATCTGAACTGTAGCAGCCTGAGTGTTCCCAGACATTACAGATGTTGCCAGAGGTGGAGAGAACCACCCCTGGTTGAGATTCTCTATTCTGGAGAAAGTCATCCATGAATTAAGCCCCAACACTTTATAACTGGTGGAGACAAACTATGGAGTAAGGCTGACTCCCAGCTGTGTTTCAATTTATTCAGTTGTACAACATGGACGCCCCTTCCAGGCTGGCTAAGAGGAGCTAAGTCAGGTATACAGAATGCTCTTCACATAGCAAAGGCTGCAATCCAAGAGCCAAGGAGGAGGGGGGAGAAGGGGAAGAGAGAGAAGTGTGAAAGGAGAAAGCAGGGGAGGGGGGTGCTAGGGAGTAGAAAGTAATCCCAAGAACAATTCTTGGGGCAACAACATGAATTCTGAAAATTTTCAGAAGTTATTCTACACTGGTGTTTCTCTATTCCCAGTAGCCAATGAGAGGTGGCCTCTGAATTTTAGGAGAGACCCTGCCTTGTGTTGTCCCAACCTGGGGTTTGAAAGAGGGAATACCAGGTGGCTCTGAGCAGTCAGTTAGTCACTGGATCTCACAGTCACCTCTTGAAACTAGCCAGGTGAGTCCTGGTTCATGCTTCTTTCAGCATTAAATCTGGGCATATGAATTTTTTTCAGGATGTCCAAGAATTCAACTCAGTTCTGACACTACCTAGAAATATGATCAGACTCCAGAGGTTAAGGGTTCATTCTCCCAAACTCAGATATCTACTATTACTTATACTCTTAAGCAACCAATTAAAGACTGGAGATTCCCCTAACCCCCTTCTTGAATGTGACTCATATGTTAAATCAGCTCTTGAAACCTGGGGGATCCACATGCTACTGAATCAGAGGTCCAATGCTCACTGTTTGGAAGGCCAATTAACCAAGAGAAAAGCGATGGAATGAGAAAAAAAGATTTATCCAGATGCTAGCAATCCTTAGCATATGGCAGGCTCAGGTCTAGGCAAACCATATTACTCTCAGATTGGCATTCAAGGTTCAGAAAGGGCAATGAGTCATTGGGAGAAAAGGGGTCCTGCCATGTGGCCATCTGGTTAATATAGAAGGTTCTGCCCAATTGGAAGAGATGCTGTTAGATGGCTAGCCTGCTGGAAGGGGTCCTGTTGGAACAAGCTACACTAATCAGGAGAGAGTAGCCATCTCCACTACCATAATAATGCAAAACCAAGGGTACTTGCTGAACACAAGACTGACCACTTCCTTAAGGTCCCAGTGGTAAATTAGAACTAGATAAAACTAACAGAATACAAAACAGTACTTTAAATGACTGCTGTGCAACCCCAAGTCCCATTATACCATCATCATAATGAAATGTTCATACCAGTTGGGAGGGATCCCAGCATGCACTTGATACCATGATGGTTCCAAAATAGATATATGGGGCCCACCACCCTGCTTTATCTATTGGTCAGGAGTGAGTGATTAAGCTAAAAAGCCTACTTATATTTAAAAATCCCTCAGGCTACCTACAGGGAAGAAAAAGAACAAAAGAGACTTTAAAGCCACTGTACTTCTACTCACAGATTGAGATAGCATTGAAACAACTGTTAATTTCCACAACTGTGAACTCTTTAAGTACCTTACTTAGACAAGTCAATCCAGGCAAGAGTAATCAGTAGATTGAAAATTACAGAGAGGACCTCATAACATCCTGTTTACAATGGTTAAACCAAGAAAAGCACTGGAGAAATGAACCAGGACAAAAGCCCAGATAAACTAAGAAAGAAGTAAGAGATCTCAAAAAGAGATTAACAGATACTGAAAACAACAACAGAGACGTGGGATGACTTCAAAAGAAATAATATATACATTGTGGCTTACCAGAGGAGGAAAGAAATGTAGGGGAAGAAAGCATTCTTCAGGAAATAATAGATGAGAACTTCTCTAGTCTAGCTAACATAAAAGACTTAAAGGTTCAAGAAGCCCAGAGGGTACCAAACAGAATTAACCCAGACTTAAAGATACCAAGAGACATCATATTTAGAATGAAAGGGAATAAGGGTAAAGAAAGGATCCTGAAGGCTTCAAGAGAAAAATAGTCACCTACAGAGGAAAACCCAAAATATTAGCAGCACATACATCCACACAAACACTAAAGGCCAGAAGGGAATGACAAGATATCTATCGAGTGCTCAATGAGAAAGGTTTTCAACCAAGACTACTATATCCCACTAGACTATCATTCAGAATAGATGGAGGCAAAAAAAAACTTCTTAGACAAGCAACAGTTGAAAGAATCAACTATCACCAAGCCTGCCCTGAAAGAAGTTCTGAGAGGTCTCCTATAAACAATCAGATCATCATAAATATTGTATATATCAGAAGTCTCTAAAAATCTACAATAATGGAATTAAAATACCTTCAATGTGTCCTGAAGCCCCTCCTCCCCAGAGCCCCAAACCAAAGTATATAAAGAGTTCACCAAACTCAACAACAAGAAAATAAATTACTCCATCCAAAAATGAGGAGAGGACATGGACAGAATATAACCATAGAAAAAATCCAAAAGGCTGAGAAACATATGAAAAAATTCTCCAAGTCACTGATTGTCAGAGAAATGCAAATAAAGACAACAATGTGATAACACTTCATTCTTGTGAGAATGTCATACATCTGAAAAGGTAGCAGCAGCAAACGCTGCAGAGGTTGTGGGGACAAAGAAACCCTCCTGCACTGCTGGTTGGAATGTAAACTAGTATTACCTCTGTGGAAAGCAGGCTGGCAAACTCTCAGAAGGTTAGAAATGGACCGACACTATGACCCTGCAATCCTCTCCTGGGGATATATCCTAAAGAACTAAACATAATCATGCAAAAAGATTTGTATATACCTATGTTCAGAGCAGCACTATTTGTAATAGCCAAACCCTGGAAGCAACCAGGTTTCCAACAACAGATGAGTGGCTGAGCCAGTTGTGTTATACATACACAATGGACTACTACTACCTATTAAAATGGTGATTTTACTGTTTTCAGCCCTTCCTGGATGGAACTTGAAGAAATCATGTTAAGTGAAATAAGTCAGAAACAGAAGGATGAATATGGGATGATCTCACTCAAAGGCATAAGTTGAAAAACAAGATCAGAAGAGAAAACACTAAGCAGAACTTGGACTGATGTTGGTGTATTGCACTAAAGTCAAAGATTCTAGGGTGGATGGGGGGCAGAGTTCAGGTCCTAGAACATGATGGCAAAGGACCTAGTGAAGGCTGTATTGTTATGTGGAAAACTGGTAAGTGTTATGTACAAACTATTGTACTTACTGTTGACTGTAAAAAATTAATCCCCTAATAAAGAAAAAAATGTTTAAGAAAAAAGTACTTAATCAAATAGCTTCTATTTAGACCTAGATACCCTCCTCACCTACTTCCTATTTCACTTCCCTCAATCACTCCAAGGCTAAGTTTGTCAGATAAAAGTAAGGACTACAAAAACTGGATAAAGGAAAGAGACCAGCACACTTTAATGATGGCTATTTTGATTTCTAACAGGCCACTTCATCATCTGGAGCCCTAGTCAAGTAATTCTGGGATTCTCACATAGATATGATTGGCCTAGACCTCTCTTCACTACCACTGGTCATCTCCATCAGGAACAACATAATGGAACCTCTTACGGGCCTCTACAGGACCTTGCCCCAATGTGGGTCAACATTGGTAGAGTCTGCCCCATTCTCCAAATGGAGGTTGGGTCAACATACTCTGTCACTCAAGGAAGACTGGTTCTGCAATAAGTGCAGCCTAGAATGTTCCCAGCTATGACCACAGAATGTAAGCTCAGACCTACAAGGATGCAGAGGTTACACAGGCTCCTATGCTGAATATGGGTCCCAAAATCAAATCAATGGGGTTTACAGTTAACAATATTTATAAACTTTTCCCATATTTAGAAGCTACACTCTTCCTTGATAAAGTTTTCTAGTCCTAAGTCCAACTCTGACACCCAGACAATACATTCATCCCACCTGCATGTTAGCTGTGGGGAGCAGGCAAAAACTAGTAAAGTCACAGGCCCCTTAGAATATACCTAAAATAGACCTACTAGCTTTTTCCAAAATGTAGACCCCAAATCTCATCTGCAATATTCTTGCCTTTAGGTTCCTGATTATTAAACAATTTGTTCTTCTTTATATATTAATGCTTTTTCAGTCACCAAGCTGCAGATGCTACTAGGACGTCAACCTGACTTCCTTAGGCAGACAACCTCACCAATGTCCCCTGGAACCTCACCTCTCCAAAGCCCTGTCCTACTAGGGAAAGACAGAAATAATCTGGGAGTATGGTCAACCTATGAACACCTATGTCCAGCAGAGAAGCAATTACAAAAACCAGACCTTACACCTTCTGTACCCCATAATGATCCTGGGTTCACGTACCCAAAGGGATAAAGAACAGGAAAGCTTCAAATAGAAGGGATGAAATATGGAAATCTGGTGGTAAGAATCATGTAGAATTGTACCTCTCTTATCCTATGGTATTGTCAATCATTATTAAACAAAAACAATTTAAAAAAGGGGTCAGGTAGTGGTGAACCTGGTTAGGAGTTCATAGTACTATGCACATAGTACATAGTTCCTGGTAATGCTATAAGTAAAGAATAGCACACCCCACCTTGCATCACCTCCATAAAACCAAGACCTCTGCACTCAGGAAGTGGACCTATCTGACAAAACTGTAGGTTCATTTCAGTCAGTGAGTAAGCAGAAGAGGTTAACAACTTCAGAGGAAGAGCAGTATCTAAAAGACTAACACAAACCCAAACAGGTTCATCTAGTTCCTTGCTTACTAGTTCCTTCTCTGTGTGCTGGGGCCCTCATGTCCAAAGCCACAGCATAGCAGATTCAGCTTTATGATCAGCTTACCTCAAGCCCATGCCACTTGTGTTTCAAAGTCTCTTCCTTTAAGGTATAGAACCCATAGACTTGTCAGCCCTGATGTCTGTCCAATGTCACCTGGTTCTGGTCACCCTGTCCTGGGACCACTGGTGTCAGCCAGCTTTGGTCTCCTCCTCTACTGTCTAGAAGCTTCAAGACCCAGACTAATCCCTAGGACACAAGTCCTCAATGTTCTCCATAATGATTTCATCTCCAATAAATATGATCACACCAACAAGGACATAAGTAGTTCATCAAATCTGACCTCTAACTGCAAATATGACACTCCCCAGTCTCAGCTCTACCCATTCCTCCCATCATCTCACCTAAAAGGTCTTCCATTTCCTATGACTCCTCTTCAGCTCTTAGGCATCCACCAGTCCCTTCGATCCCTTCGTGGGGCCCCCTGCTCAGCATCAGAGGTCCAATAGCATCTCCTGATCACCCCCCCCCCCAATTTTGCTTCTGCCATCTCTTTTTTTCCACTTCTGCTCCTAAACAGTGAGCTGCAAAGCTGCTGGAGAAAAATTACAATGGCATGCACATGCCAAACTCATTATATTTGGTTTCAGCTGGGCATTCAGTATTTTCATGTTCTCAAATCCTCTTTCCCAACTGATTCTTTATACTATTTTTCCCATCCTCATGGGGATACAGTGGAGAAAGCACTTTTGGGTATTGCTAGTATATTATAAATCAGCACAGCTGCCAGGATGGCAATTTATTTTTCAAGAGACAAGAACATTTAACTTCTTAAATTCATGTCCATCCTATAGAAGGATTCTATGTATAGAGACTACTATACAGTGAACCTTACTGTTATTTATTATCTGCATTTATTACTATTAACTAAGAGAGATTAACTGCTCTGTTAGCAATCACACTAAAAATTCTAGAGCACTGACAATATCCAACACAAGAGGATCCATTAAGTAAATTTTCCTAAAGTATGTACTCTATTGCAAGATTGCTTATGTTGGTGATTTGGAAATGAAACTTCAATTTAGCCTACTTGAAATAAATCCTTTAATTTGATTACAAAGTAAAGCAAAGCAAACTAGGTGCAAAATAAGCATTTCATACTGTTAAGGAGAGGCAGAACAGTATACAGTGCATATTTAAGGGCTGAACATGTCAATGCAGGGAAACAGAACCCTTCATCCATATTATGTGGCTAGAGAAAGGTTATTTATTCTGATGTACTGGTGGCAAAAAGTTTCACCAAGAAGGTGGGATCCAGTTCCTGGATCAATCAGTGCCAGTTCAGTCCATCTAGATTCAACCCACTGGGTTCCAGCTAAGTTCCCTGCTGTTGGATACAGCCTTAGCCCTCACCTAGTCTGAGTCTGTGCAGGGTTCGGTTTGCTTCATGTTCAGCTTTCACCTGGCTTATCCCATGCCAGTTTCAGCTTACCAGGTCCTGGCTAGGCCCCCTGCCTTTGTGGTTGCCATGAGCTTCCAATGAGGGCCCTGCTACCTACTACCTCAACACCTTTGCAGAGAAATAGGAAGGTAATATATTTCATCTGCTATGTTTGACCAATATATCATCTTGAAGAAAACCTCAAATTCAACAGAGCTGCATAAACTTCTTCACAAAGACCTTAAACTATGGATCTGCCTGGCTAGCGTGGGGGTGCCTCTTCCTGGGTGCGTACTCTCTGGGTTGGAGAGAAGTCAACCAGAGACAGCCTGGGCTGCTACTTACTCAGCAATGCGGGAGATAGATGACTCAGGAACCAAGCTCATGGTGGGCTAGGCAATGCAATGTCTTCATTGATCAGAGAGCAACGCTTTTAAAGGCCAGACCCGGATGTGACAAGTTGGAAACAGAAATGGCTAAGAAATGGGTGGACAAATGTTGGTATGCTTCTAAAAACCCCTTCTGTTTCATTAGTTTAATCCCCCCTGCTTAACACTATTCTATTTACATAACCACTTCATTCTATTTACATAACCGCTGTTAACAAGCACCAACCTCCCTCCAGGGCATTGGTGGTTCAGTGGTAGAATTCTTGCCTGCTCCGCCCCCTCTCCTTGTCACACCCTGATTTTCACCAGTCACTTTTCTCTCCACCCTCTCTGCGTCGCATCCTGTTCCCACCCTACTGGGCTAGTATATTTATAAGGACAAGATTGTAGTTTTTAGTTTAGTTTAGCTTAGCTCGGCTTAGATTATGCTGCGTCCTGCATGAATAAAGAGAAACTGCGTACAGCTCAACAGATGAGTCCCTGGTCATCTGTTACCCGCCTGTGAAGCCAGCCCATCAAAAACAATAGACAAAGACAAAAGGGCGCTGGGAAGGTAGAAACTTCCTTAGCAACTGTTGCGAGGGTTTTAACTGGTGGGATTAATGATACACTGGAGGCAAGGAGGGTCTTGAAAGATAGATCAAAGGAATAGAATGGGTGGGGATCTTTCAGGCAAAACAATGATTATGTAGATAGGCCATAGTATCAGGAATGCAAGGTGGAGCAGGGGGAGCTGGCTTAACAATTTCCCAACATGGACCTAGATGTGCTCACCAAATTGAGAAGAATTATGGAGGAGGCCTATAACAAATTCAGAGGACTAATGAGGGAATTTCTAGATAAACATAATAATCAGAGGAATGAAGAATACAGTAACAGAATTAATACTACAGCAGAGGACACTAAAGGTCAAAGTGGAGAATGAGAAGATAAGGTAGAAGAAGTCAATGTCGGGAGTCGGGCGGTGGCACAGTGGGTTAAGTGCACGTGGCGCAAAGCGCAGGGACCGGCGTAAGGATCCCGGTTCGAGCCACCGGCTCCCCACCTGCAGGGGAGTCGCTTCACGGGCGGTGAAGCAGGTCTGCAGGTGTCTATCTTTCTCTCCCCTCTCTCTGTCTTCCCCTCCTCTCTCCATTTCTCTCTGTCCTATACAACAACAAAAGCAACGTCAACAATGGCAATAATAACCGCAACGAGGCTGCAACAACTAGGGCAACAAAAAGGGGGAAAATTGGCCTCCAGCAGCGGTGGATTCATGGTACAGGCACTGAGCCCAGCAATAACCCTGGAGGAAAAAAAAAAAAAGAAGTCAATGTCCCCAAAACAACAACAAAGAGGAAGAAAAACACTAAAACAAATGAAAATAATACATGAGAGTTAAGGGATAGCATCAAGAGGAACAACACTTGTGTCTTAGTGATACGAAAAAGAAAAAGAGAAACAGAACTCACATTTGAAGATATTTTTTCTCTCTTTTTTTTTTAACATTATTAGTGATTTATTAATAGCTTACAGAATTGTGAGATTATATGGGGATATTTCCACACTATACCCACCATCAAAGTCCTATCCTCCCCCCCACAATAATCACAGTTCTCACAAAGTCTTAAGAGATAGTTTAGTTACTAATTTTTTTCCTCGAGTTTATGTACTTCAATTCTCTGTACTCCACACATGAGTAAGAGCATCTGGTAGTCTTCCACCTTCTTACATCACTAAGCAAAATTACCTCCAGTTCCACCTATTTTAACTGAGAATGTCCCCAAGTTAAAGAAATGGATGGACCCCCAGACCAAGGAAACTCCAAAAGCTCCAAGAAAATATGAGTCCAAACCTTCAGAAAAGTAACAGCTAAAGGAATTCATCAGTATTAGACCAGACCTCCAAGAGAAACGAAAGGACTCAAATGAAATGAAAATATAGAATGATTTCACCCATAGGAAGAGAAAAAACTAAATCTGGAAAGTAAAAAGACTCTAAAAAGACTATGAGTGTAGACCACAGAACTCAGATTAACAAAGGGATGCTGGGGGTGTTTTTAGCAGAGGAGGTAGTCCAGTGGATTTTGATAGAGGGCTAGCAGTCATCTGTTGGGGGAGGGTAGTGGTAGGGAAATGCATTTTGAGGCAGTGAGGACTGTGCTTAGGAAAAATATAAATCTGGTAAGTCATGGTTCCTTCAAAAGCTATTAAAAGAAACATGGATGTGGAAAAAAAAAAAAAAAGATGAGACCCAGGGAGTTTCTTTGTGACTAATGGGATGCACTAGGTTGACAGAAGACATCAAGTGCTTCTAGTAAGGGATAGAGATAAGACCTGACTTGAACAAAGGTCAATACTGAGATATGTATAATACACGCACAGCCTTTGACCTTTTGTTTAGTCCTCAATAGAATCCAGATCGAGAGAACGAGAGAAAGAGGTTTGAAGACTGAGTCTGAAGCCTGAGATAGAAGGTCAGGCTGTGATCTAATGAGTCAGCCTTAGTGATCTAGATAAATTACTAAAGAAAGTACTGCGAAGGCTATAAACAGAAGAGAAGCTGGGGGCAGCAGAACTGTAAGCAGTAATCTGACTGTTTGAGCTAATTCTGGAGCAAGAATCATTCTGTTTGATGCAAAGATAGCTATGGGATGGGCTGCTGAAGGTAAGAATGATATTTTAAATGTCTCTCAGACTTTAAAGTTATCCTCTATCTATTCTCCTTTTGTGGATTTTACTTCCTTGCTCCCATGCTATGAGGAGACTTATTGCTTCTCTCATTCATGGGCTTTCTACTTATCTACCAACCCTTATGCTCATAGTCCACTATATAATGTATACCCTTAATAAATAAGTATCTACAACTAAGTAGGAAGCTTTTTACTGAGTGTTTAGACAAGGGAGAAGATTCACATGAAAACAAACACTTGTCAGTAATATATGCAAAAGAGCAACATTTGGAAGTTTCAGCAAACAGCCTATAATAGTGGCATTCTGCTGTTGGTATATTTACTAGAAAATAAAATAGAATCCCTATACATAATATGTCCATTAAAAGTGAGACATAACGGGGGCCAGGTGGTAGCGCAGCGGGTTAAGCGTACATGGCACAAAGTGTAAGGATCCTGGTTCAAGCCCCCGGTTCCCCACCTGCAGGGGAGGTTGCCTCACAAGCAGTGAAGCAGGTCTGCACATGTCTATCTTTCTCTTCCCCTCTCTGTCTTCCCCTCCTCTCGCCATTTCTCTCTACTCTATCCAACAACGAAGATAGCAATAACAACAATAGCAAAAATACACAACAAGGGCAACAAAAGAGAAAAAAAATGGCCTCCAGGAACAGTGTATTCATAATGCAGGCACTGAGCCCCAGCAATAACCCTGGAGGCAATATGTATATTTAAAGTGAGACATAACAAAATAAAATAGAAGGTTCTTTGTTGAGCATTCTCAAGCATAATATGGATCTTTATAGGTACCAACCCCTCAATTTCTTTCTCTGTTGCACATAGGAAGAAACTTAAGCCCAGAGATATTCAGGACCTATCTAGATAAACAGCAAGAGTGGAAGAGCTGGTCAATTATGACAGTCCAATGTCTTGGGACCCAAGGTGAGGCTCAGCCCCCCAAACACACACAGACTAAATCTGGTACTATGGTAATCATGCTATTAAAAGTATATAACTGGGGGCTGGGTGGTGGCGCAGATGGTTAAGCACACATGGCATGAAGCACAAGGACTGGCTTAAGAATCCTGGTTGGAGCCTCTGGCTCCGCACCTGCAGGGGGGGTCGCTTCACAGGCAGTGAAGCAGGTCTACAGGTGTCTATCTTTTTTCCCCCTCTTCTTCTCCCCCTCCTCTCTTGATCTCTCTGTGTCCTATCCAACAACAATGAAAGCAATAACAACAACAATAAACAACAAGGGCAACAAAAGGGGGAAAATAACCTCCAGGAGCAGTGGATTTGTAGTGCAGGCACTGAGGCAGCAATAACCTTGGAGGCAAAAAAAAAAGTATATAACCTTGCCCATATTGAGCCTATGGATTGACTGTCATTTTTACAGAACAACTTTATAAAGGGAGGATGAACTAGGGGATTTTCAGTTTCTCTGGTGTTTGAATAAATGAAGAAGTCATCTCTTTTGCCACATGTTGGCTACTTGAAGGTATAATGCTGAGTGATATAGGCTAGAAAGAGAAGGACAAATACTGGATAATCTCACTCACAAGTGGAATTTAAGAAGCAAGGACAGTAACGGATATTATAAGGTGAAACTTGGACTGGGTGTGGCATATTGCCCCAAAGCAAAGGACTCTGGAGAAAAAGGGAAGGGATGAAATGGAGGGGTGGTGAGGTCCTGATGCATGATAGTGGAAAAAGACTAGGTTGGGAGAGAGAGTCTTGCATAGGCAAGATGAGAGGCATAGGCAGATGAGAGGTTGTACCTATGTGTCAACAACTGCCCTGTAAATCATTAAAACCCCACCTCTAATTAAATGGGGGGGTTGTTCACATGAGTATAAAGGTACTTACTGACATCAATGTGTTCTTTTGTCCTGTGACCTCAAAGTCCTATACTAGTGTTCACCTTTCCCAAACACATAACAAGGTACTCAAGCATGCTTGAGCCAGGCTTAGCAAATCCCTCTCCTTCTTTGGTTAACTGAACAGTGCCTCCTCCCCAACACAATTCAGGTCTAGCTAGCACTTCAAAATGGGACCGAATTTAGAACTAGGGGCTTTGCATGTGTACTTAGTTAAGATGTGATGATCCTGGATTACAGAAGGTCCTACATCCAATCACTATGCCTTTTCTAACAGGAGAAGCACAGAGAGAGAGAGGGAGGGATGGGAGGGGTAGCCCCTAAGTCAAAGCACACCAGCCACTGAAAGGGAGGGAGGGGTCTCTTCTAGAATAGCTGGGGCAAGCACAGCTCTATGACACCTTAATTTCGGACCTCTGGTCTCCAGGACTGTGAGACTGTCAATTAATTTCGGACCTCTGGTCTCCAGGACTGTGAGACTGTCAATTGCTACTGTTTTAAATCCTCAGTTTGTGCGTATATGTCATGTCAAACTTAAAAAAAAAAAAAAGTAATCAGTTACTCCCTGTCACCCTACCCATCCATTCTAGCACTGGGTTACATGAAGTTTACTACTTGAATCAGCTTGGGTCACTCCAGATTTCTGTACTCCTCACCTCATTCTAGGACCAACTCCCAGTATCTTCTGCCTGCACATCTGCAAAAGAATGTCCTTGGCTCTCTCCATATAACCGGGGCTCTGAATGAAAAGGAGCCTCAAAAACATCTGAAGCTGTCTCCCTAAAACACAAACAAGTCTTGTAAACCAAAAATGAATGTAAAATATTCTAGTGTGGCCATAAAGCAAATGAAATATAAGTCTTGCTAAAATGGCAAAATGAGGAACCTGGGAGGTGGTGCAGTGGATAAAGCACTGGACCCTCGAGTTCAATCTCTAGCATACCTAATGCAGTCATAAGGAAGGAATCTACTTTGTCACATGCTCAGTGCAGGTTCAAGTTCAGCCTTCAGTGCTCTAGAGGAAGCTTTGTTGCTATGGGGTCTTCCCCTTTCTCACTCTGCCTCTTCCCAAAAGAAAAACTTGCCCCAGAGCAGTGAAACCCCAACAATAAAAACAACCAAGCAAACAACAACAAAAACAGAAAAATCGACAAAGCTAAGAGTTGGACCTCAGAAATATTAACAAGGTTTATAAAACTTTAGCTAAACTGGTGAAGAAAAAAAAAGAGAAATACTCAAATTATAAAAAAAAGAAATTTAATGGCAGTCGTCATTAGCAATTTCATCAACAATAATGGTAAGACAGTATTATGAACAACTGCGTGCCAATAAATCAAATAAGTGATGAATTCTAAGGAAATAACAAATTACCAATTATAATGGTAACTGCACAATTTCCTGAGGATATAAAAAAAGCATTGAAATAAGTGTAAATTTCAAATTTGTGAGTTACATGGCATTTGAGGTCCATCTTAAGCTGTTTTGTAGCAAATAAACTTTTAAAAATTATAACAAGATATCATTTTACACCTGCTTGAATGAAAAAATTAAAACGAGAGACAAAACAAACTTCAGAGAGTGTCAAGTAACTACAACTCACACCACTTAGAACTACTTGGAATTTCTTATATTGGTAACTATATATCTATTCTATATACTAGCAATTTCACTTCTTATAATTTGTTTAAGAGAAATATATATATATACATATCCACAAAAAGGCTTTCCAAATAATATCTATACACAGGTTTATATACAAAAGCTAAAACTAGAAAAGAAGATACAAAGAATATCAACAGAAAAAATAAATTCTGTGATAATCATATAATGGAGCACTGTTCAGCAATAAAAAGGAATAAGACAATTACAAAAACACACAAAGGTATCCCTAGTCTCTGCCTACAAAGGGGGAGCTTCACAATCAGTAGAGCAGTGCTGCGGTGTCTCTTCTCTTTTACCCTCTCTCCTTCTCTCTCTCTCTCTCTCTCTCTCTCTCTGGATCTCATCCTGTCTGATGGGGGAGGGGGAGAAAAAATTCTGAAGCAATGTAACTTTTGCATATTTTGTTTAAAAAGGTGATTTTAACATGTTCTTCTATCCCCCCTTGTTCCTTAAGAGTGGTACGAAGATACAGAAGCTCAATCACATTCAAGTTTAATTTGTTTTAGGCAAGAAATTCTTGTAGATGGCAATGTGTATTCCAGTTGCATATCAAGAGGCACATTATGTCGACTGTCCTACTTTTAAAGAGGTAAAATGAGATCAGTTGGTTCAAGCTTTATCTCCCTAATTCATCCACTGTAAAAGTACCCATTGATGTATACCTAATACTAAAGCTCATTTATGATAATTGCCTAGACCTGTTATTTCACTAGGGTTATCAAATAACTTTTAAATTCTAGCTTTTCTTTTGCATTTATTAATTAGAATTTTTCTATTAAGGAAAGCTTTCCACCAACTCTTTAGTCATCCCCAAAATATAAGTTTAATATGAAGGTAGAAATACTTGATTATTTACTCTTATTTAGTGACTTCCAGAATAATAAGCTGGTATCCTGACAACATATAATGGTGCCCAATTACTTTCTAAATTATCATGCTAAAGGCTTGGATGTTTATAATTTTGATGCATTTTAATCAACTCCAGTCATTCAGTTTGATATGAAAATATCTCATTTTAACCAGCAAAAAATCATTTAGTTGAATCTCTGTATATATCTGACATAACTGCATTAATTCTTGAAATATTTCTTGCTTTCTGGCATCCCAGTGCAGAAATCCACCATTTCTCCAAGAAATCCTGCTTTCTTTTAATGGGCAGTGGTATTTGACAAGCAAAATCTGACAGTAGGAGGTATTTATTGCCATGAAGTTGCTGATGCTTCCAGGTCTTTTTAAGTAGACTAATTATGGACCAGGTATTTTAAAGATAAGCAATATTAGGGATTTATAGTGCTATTTTTAAATGTAAGACTATATGATTTCAGTTTACATGCAAATGTACATGTTTCATAGTAACATTTATTCACAGCCATGTCCAAGTGTACAGTGATGCCCTTGTCTCCAACACAGCATGCTGGAATTTACAGCCAGGTGGACAAGCCATCTGTGCCCTCTCCAAGTACAGCTGCTGGTAATGGCCACCAGCAGGTGCCAGAATGGAACCTTTCTAAGCTTTGCTTTTCTTATCAACACTCCCAATCTTATAAACAATGTAGTTCATCAACTCTATCTCTACCCAAATCTAGTAAACTTGGGTATAGTGGGGCTTAATAAGGGTTCAAACACTTTTCATAGACTTTTCAGCATCACCGGACATGACTCAGGCTGTCCCCACCCACATGGTTAACAATTCAGGAAGTGATTTTAATTTTTCTTTCATTTTATTATTTTTTTTCTTGGTCTGTTTTTTCCCTTTATTGGGAAGATTAGTGGTTTACAGTCAACAGTAAATACAATAGTTTGTACAAGTGTAACATTTCTCAGTTTGCCACATAACCAACCCCCCACATAGTTCCTCCTCTGCCACCATGTTCAAGAACCTGATACCCTACCCCACAACCCTAGAGTCCTTTATTTTGGTGCAATACACAATGTTTATTATTTTTAATGCCAACAGGATTATTGCTAGGGCTCAGTGCCTGCACAACTAATTCACCACTCCTGGCAGCCATTATTTTCCTTCTTATTTTTCTCTTCCTTTCTTTTATTAAATAGGACAGAGAGAAACTGAGAAATGATGGGGAGACAAAGAGACAGAGAGAGAGAGAAAGAGAAAGAGAGAGAGAGAGAGCTACAGAATTGTTGAACCTGGGTCCTTGTACATGGTAAACTGTGTGCTCAACCAGGTGTGCCACTGTCTGACCCACAATTTTAGTAAGCCTAAAAAGTATTAAGGTACAATATCTCTTTTCTGTCATTATAAGAATCTTGATTCCTGACATTAACATATTACTGATTTATTTTCTCCAAAATATTTCTATTAATTTTTAAGTAACAATATCAATGTTAGTTAAAAATATAACTAATGAATGTAGTTTATTGTTATATATATATATGTACATATATATATCCCTTTCTCAATAGGGATGTATAGTCAAAACACTACATCTTTTTGTTTAAATGTTTCAGTTTTATAATAATAAATACAACAGAGAAACATGGCATTTTTTCCTTTATTATATTAGCAAATATATATGATATTGGATTTTGAAGTTATGTGAAGAAATTACTTTCTCCAAGATTAAACCACTGACTGTGCATATAATTCAGTTAAATTATTGCAGCTGTTTCAAATTTTCCCTTTTGGATTTACTCTTTGAATATGTAAATAGTATGTTTCAAAACTCAAATGTTATATAATGAAGTATATTTCCTCCCCTATAAGCAACTATTTTTCTTAGTTTTTTTTTCTATTCAGATTTGCAACATTTCTTTTAGACAATATAAACATACACACACACACACACACACACATACACACACACACACTCCCCTTCCTTTTGGAGGGCTGGGTAATGGCGGCCTGGTTGAGGGCATATGTTAAGATGCACAAATGCCCTTTCTTAAGGTCCCAGTACCCACCAGCAGGGGGGAAGCTTCACTAGCACTGAAGTAGTAGTACAGGAGTCGCTTTCTTTATCCCTAACTTCCCTTCCCATCTCAACTTCTATCTGCCTTATCAAATCAAAATTAATTTTAAAAATCTACAAAAAGCAGTTATCATAAACATGACTTTATATCTTGATTTCCCCCACCCCCACTTAGTGATATACCCTAGAGACTGGCCCATAGAAAACATGCACACTTCTAATATTCAGTACTGCATAATGTGCTTCCACCTCTGCTTATCCAGCCAATCCACTATCTGTGAATGTGGGTTGTCTCTCTCTGACATCTTGCTATACAGAATGATGTCTATACAAATAGCTCTAGAACATGTGCTATCTTATTTTTTGCTAAGATTATTTGGCATAGATTCCTAGAAGTGATATTATTGGTTCAAAGGGGTAACTACATATGTAATTTCACCAAATATAATCAACTTAGAGCCAATGGGTAGCTCATCAGGTATGGTGCGTACTATGCCATGATGTAGCCCAAGTTCAAAAGCCTGGAACCATTTGGAATGCCACAACAAAGACAGAGCTCTAGTGGGGTGATATCTTTCTGTTTTTTTTCTTTGTCTTTCTGAGTGAAGAGGTCACTCATGGATCCATGAAATTTCTCATGCCTTGACAATATATGGATATTCTTTTTATTTTTATTACAAAACAACATCATTGATGGACTTACTCATAGATATTTTCTTCAGAGGCCCAGCTTGGAGAGGCCCTGCTTGCAGTGGCTTAAACACAGGGAAATATTAATCTTTTTTTTTTTACCAGAACACTGCTCAGCTCTGGTTATATATATTTTAAAGACTTATTTTATGAAAGAAGCCAGAGAACTGCTTTACTCCAGCATATGCAGTGCCAGAGATCAAATTCAGAGTTGAGCATGCAACTTCTGCACTCTGCCCAGTGCATACCTCTTGAGGTCACACGGCTAGATTTTTTTTTTTTTTGGCTTTTGTGATCTCTTGGATATAAACAGTATTTCTTTTTAAGTTTTACTGAACAAGGCAACATACTAATAGCATTTTTCTTTAATGTGACAGTTACTTTCAGTTGAATTAAAAATATTAATTTTTCCCAGACACATGGAAGTAGTAATAGGTGTAGGAGTGAACTAGAAAGGAAGTAAGGTGGTCGGGCAATAGCGCAGCAGGTTAAGCGCACATGGCGCGAAGCGCAAGGATCTCTGTAAGGATCCCAATTTGAGCCCCTGGCTCCCCACCTGCAGGGGGGTTGCTTCAAAAGCGGTGAAGCAGGTCTGCGGGTGTCTATCTCTTCTCCTCTCTGTCTCCTCTCCTTTCTCGAATTCTCTCTGTCCTATCCAACGGCATCAACGGCAACAATAACAATAATGACAACAATAAGGACAACAAAACGGGAAAAAATAGTCTCCAGGAGTAGTGGACTTGTAGTGCAGGCACTGAGCCCAGGCAATAACCTTGGAGGAAAAAAAGAGATGGGAATAAAGGCAGGACCATTGGAAAAAATGGTGAAAATATATATTGCATAAACATTAATAGTTATAGATTGATAGTTACAGAATCAGCCCATATAGGTAACCTCAGAAGAACAGAATGACTGCATTTTTCAATGGAAGGGAGAGGACACAGAACTCTGGTGGTGGAAATTTTATGGAATTATGGAATTATACCCTTATTATTTCATATATATATACATATATATATATTTCTACCAGAGCACTGCTGACCTCTGGCTATGGTGGTGCAGGAGATTGGACCTGGGACTTCTGAGCCTCAGACATGAAAGTCTCTTTGTATAAACATTATGCTATCTACCCATGCCCACAATTTTTTTTTAACATGTTTTAGTCTTTATTTACTTATTAGGTAGAGAGAAATTGAGAGGGGAGGGGGAGATGCCCACAATTTTGTAAATAAATATTAAATCACTAATAAAAATGAAAATAAGTAAATAAATAAATAATATTAATCTTTCCCCAAATAGGAGCAACTGACTTAATGCAATAAGGCAGAGAACAGCTGTATAGACTTTTTTTGGAGCACTAGAATTTAGTATCTGCAACTTCCAAGACAGCACAGAAGGTAAGGCATTAGATTTTCAAGCGTAAGGTCCCAAGCTCAAGTCTTGGCATCATACATGTGAGAGTAATGCTCTGGCTCTCCCCCACCTTTTACTCTCAAAAACAAACAAACAAACAAACAAACAAAATAAGTAAGAAAATATTTTTTAAAAGAAGTCAGCATCTTGCGGCCAGGCAGTGGTACACCTAGTGAGCACACACGCTACCATGCTAAGAATCCGGATTTGGACTCCTGCTCCCTACTTTCAGTGGAGAAGCTTCACAAGTGGTGAAGCAGGTCTGTAGGTGTGTGTCTTTCTCCTTCCCTCTCTATCTCTTTCTCCACATCAAATTAAAAAAAGAAAAAAAGGAAAATGGCTTCCAGGAGTGGTGGATTCATAGTACTAGTACCGAGTCCCAGTAATAACCATGGTGACAATATAAAATTAGAATAAAAAATTAAAAAGAATTTATAATCTTTATTTCTGCAACTCTCTAAGTGTCAAATATATGCATATATATGCAAATTCTTTATTAATTTTAGATACAAATGCAAAAAAATTATGTAGATCCATTCAGAATTTCCTGATTTGGTTTTGAATTGATGGTTCTGCTGGTGGTTAATTATTTCTTGTTTTCTGTGTTTCAAAGCAAAAATACAGATTTTCTATGAATCCAGTTTTTGAAAATAAGATTAAAAAATAACTACATTTTGCATTATGATTAATTATCCTGTACCCAAAACATTAGTATTTCATTCTTTATAGCTTGATTTCTTATCTCATTTATCAAAAGAAAGCCCTTCCCTTTACACCTACTTCTATATCCATAAAAACAAGATATGTGTGTAGATTTAATTATTCATCTATATTTTGACAGATGTGCCAAAGTTACTTTTTGACCTTCAGGGAGAAGAGAAAGAAACATACAGAAAATATAACTTGACTTTCAACACTGAAAAAGCTGGAAACCTACAAATTAGCAAGTGTGCAATAATACATCTAAAATAACACAAGTGAGTCAAATAAAAGCTAATTTGTGAAAGCATTTTCTCACCACAGTCAAAGTTGGAAAACCACATGTGAGGATTTTGTTTCTTACTTTTAACATGTGCAGGTAAATATTGATGGTGCTTAGGGACAATTTGTCTTATGTGGAAGGTGGTCCAATTTCTCAGTGATTCTATCATACTACAGCTGAATATTACAGGAGTTAGTAACCAGTCTTCAAACTAATTAATTAGTACTGGCATAAGAGTTCATTATGTGTATGTGCATTTACTATAAGAGATCTAGAAAGGAGGGAGAGAGAGAAATGCACACATACACCAAAACCCTGCTTAGCTCAGTCATGAAGTATTGTTGGGGATTGAACCCATGTCCATTGGCACTCTAAAAGGGTTAATTTATCTCCCTCACACCACCTGAGTTCTTAACAGGAATAATTATTTTAAACTGTAATCCTAATAGGATAATGCTTTTCAATGGGTTGAGGTACAGAAGAAATTCTTTAAACTCAAATAAAAATGAATAGAAACTCAAAAAAACCCAAATGTCTGCTATATAACTATAATACCTATCTCATGCTACTCATATCCTAATTTATGAAATATTTAATATAGTTAGAGAATGAGCTCCTACTCTGTTAGCCCTCTACTGAATTCACTTCATTCATGAATGTGACTGTAAAAAAGAGCATACTACAGTGAATGCTTTAAAAATAGCTTCATATTGAATATTTCAATTTCTTTAACTGCCTAGATTTTAGTTCTGAGTATGTATTCCTTTAGTCCAAGCATTTAATGTTTCTTATTTGTAAACTGACTGAACTATGAAACTGGGCTTAAATTGTTAAATAATTTCTAAAAATATATTTTAAGTATTAAATTACCTGCAACCTTAGACCAGAATCATTTGACCCTGTTAATATCTAAGATATTATTATTAGTTGACATCATTAAATGAGATAAAGCATGGTGAGGTCAAGTCTAGCAAGGTAAATCCTAACCATGGAATTTTCAAAGAAAAACAAGCTCCCAACTAACTTGGGTATAATAGTAATTGTCTATTGCCTTTTTAAACTTTAAACCATAAGGAACCTTCTCCATTCTGTTTAAAATTCTTATTTCTCCCAGTCCCTTCTGGGACTTTGCTTGTATTTCTTAAAGCTTCTCTTCTTGATGTCTTACCCTGTTATACTGCCTCTACTGACCTCAGCTCAATCACCTAACCCATGAATGTCACCATACCGTGTTATGCTTTGAATTGTATCCAGAGAAAGGAAGCCTGAGAGGTCAACCTTCCAACTGCAATAATCTGATGAGACCTTTTCCTACCACTTGGGACTACCCAGTTCCATTTCAGATGTCCACTCTCCAGCAATGTTACAAATCCTAGATATAAGCATTGGATTAGAAGACTGGGTACATATATATATATATATATATATATATATATATATATATATATATATATATGTATCTCCATAATTTAGGGGAAACTATATACCTAAGAGTAAAAATGCCTAATAGTCCACTAAATACTTTAACAGCTGAGAGACTACCAAGTTCATCAGATAGCGAAGGGACTACAAAAACTGGAAAAGGGCAAGACTGGTTTATTTCAGGGTGGCCTCTTTGCTCACTACCAGGCCATCCCATTATCTGGTGTATCCTCTGGTTCTCCTTTAGACATGAAGGACCTAAATCTCTAACAGAACCCCCTCTCTCAACCATTACTGGTCACTTCCATCGGGAATGCCACAATAAACCCTTTTAAGAGCCTCACTAGGACCTTGCCCTCACTGCGAAGTTTCAATGGTAGGAACTGCCCCACTTCCCAAAAGAAGTCTGGGCCAACATATTCTGCCACTCCAGGAAGACTGGTCCTAAAATGAGTGCAGCACAGAATGTTCCCAGCTGTGACCATGGACTGTGAGCTCACGACTGACAGGGACTCGGGGGTTATACTGACTCCAGCACCGAATGTGAATATATGTGGGCCCTGAGTCAGACTGATGTGGTAAATAATTAACTATATATTTTATTCAAGTTTGGAAGCTACTCTTTGCCCTAATCCAGCTTTCTAACCCTATTATCAACTATTACTACATCTTCCCAGACAATATTTTTAGCCCACCTTCATATTAACTATCAAGTTCAGGCAAAAAAATCACTAAAATCATCAGCCCCAAGGAACACACCTAAAATGGGCTTTCTAGCTTCTTACCACCCTAAAATAACTATTCTCACCTGCTCTACTCCTACTTTCTGGTTCCTATTTATTAAACATTTTATCCTGCCTCATAACCTACTGACTTTCAGACACCAATTTGCAGATGCTACTATGGTTCCATCCTGAACTCCACAGGCAGATGAATTCACCAATGTGTCCCAGAACTTCACCTCTCTAGAGCCCAACCCCACTAGGGAGAGGTAGAAACAGGCTGTAGTTATAGATCAACCTGCCAAAGCCCATGTTCATCAGAGAATCAATTACAGAAGCCAGACCTCCTACCTTCTGCATCCCAAAGAGAATCTTGGTCAATACTCTCAGAGGGGGAGAAATGTTAGGGGAAGATGACTAAAGGGATCTGAAACCCAATTTCATCAGGACCCAAAGAGAAAAGAGGAAAAAATGAAAGACATTCAGAAGTAGTAATAGGTGTAGCCATGACTTAAACTGGCAGAGAAGGCAGGATCATATGGGAAAAAAGGTAAATACATATATATTGATAGGTATATAGTTAAAGAAATCAGTCAACCCATATCTGTGACCTTGGGAGAATCACTTCAGTTTCCAGTGGAGGGAATGGGGACACAGAACTCTGGTAATGAAAACATTGTGGAATTACACCCCTGTTATATTATAATTTTATACATCAATAATAAAAATAAAATTATCTTAATAAAAATACACTTCTACACCTTGGCTTGAATCTTCATAACCATCAAGCATGAAGTAGAATTATCTCTAATTATTACCTAATATTTAATATAATATCAATAATACCTAGTATATTTTCTTAAGAACATTTTCACAGATAATTTGCATTTCAATATGCTGACCATTAAATTTTACTCTCACTCAGTTTTACTTAGAGAATATGAAACGAGTAGCCAGGGAGGTGGTACAGAGGGTAGACAGAATTGAATGCAAGATATCCTGAGTTTGACCCCAGAGCCAGAGTGATATGCATGTTCTCTCTCCCTCCCTCTTCTTTCTCTCATAAAATGAATGATTTAAAAATATGATAGGAGTCGGGCTGTAGCGCAGCGGGTTAAGCGCAGGTGGCGCTAAGCACAAGGACTGGCATAAGGATCTCGGTTCGAACCCCGGCTCCCCACCTGCAGGGGAGTCGCTTCACAAGCGGTGAAGCAGGTCTGCAGGTGTCTGTCTTTCTCTCCTCCTCTCTGTCTTCCCCTCCTCTCTCCATTTCTCTCTGTCCTATCCAACAACGACAACAACAATAATAACTACAACAATAAAACAACAAGGGCAACAAAAAGGAATAAATAAAATATAAAAAAAATAAAAAAAAAATATGAGATCAAATCAGCATAAAAACTCAGAAATGGACAGGACTACTATACAATTATTCAGCTCAGGTGTGGCATAGGGAATCATTTCATTCTTTTATCATTCTCACATGCCTCAACATTGCTAAGATAGAGCAAGGGAAACAGGCTGCAACACCCACACTTCATTTCTCATCATTTCAACACAGCTGTTTCCAAACAGAGGAACACAAGCTCTCCCTCACACTAACAAGTTTGCTGGAGGAGGCACTTCTAACTCATCCATATACCTCCCCCAACTCTAGTGAGAGGTGCTGCCTGTGCTATTTTCAAGTGGTTTCTCCAACAGTGAGCTTCTCTCTCTTACTCATCCCCACGGTGAATCATATCAGCCAAATCCATCATTTTATAAATCCAAATGAGTCCTCTTTAATTAGTGCCAAAGGGACAAGACAGTGATGAATGTTAGTGAGTCAAGGAAAGGACAAGCCCTGAGCTTGGTACCAAGGTCAGTGTGAGCCTGTTACTAGGAAGAAAAACAAATAGTATCATCTACTCTAAAAGACCATCTTTCCACTAGTTCCTTACATACACCCCCTGCCACCAACATCCCATTTCTGGGAGAGTGAGATCAAGTCATCCTTTTCTTTATTAAGAATCACTAAGAAGGGGGGTGGTGATGGCACACCTGATTACAATGCACAAGGACCGGGCTTCACGTCCCCTGTCCCCACCTGCAGCAGGGAAGCTTCACCAGTGGTGAAGGAGTCTCTCTCCCTATCCCTCCTTCCCTCTTGATTTATGGCTGTTTCTATGCAACCAGTAAATAAAGATTTAAAAAAAAAACAATCACTAAGAAAGTAAAGTGGGCCTAACACCATACACCAAAGTCAAATCAAAATGAATCAAAGACTTGGGTATTAGACCAGAAACTCTAAAATTTTTTTAAAATATTTATTTTATTTATTTATTCCCTTTTGTTGCCCTTGTTGTTTTATTGTTGTAGTTATTATTGTTGTTGTCATTGTTGGATAGGACAGAGAGAAATGGAGAGAGGAGGGGAAGACAGAGAGGAGGAGAGAAAGATAGACACCTGCAGACCTGCTTCACCGCCTGTGAAGCGACTCCCCTGCAGGTGGGGAGCCGGGGTTCGAACCGGGATCCTTATGCCGGTCCTTGTGCTTTGCGCCACCTGCGCTTAACCCGCTGCACTACAGCCCGAATCCCGAAACTCTAAAATTTATAGAAGAAAATATCGGTGAAACTTTGCATGATCTCCACCTCAAAGATTAATTTGGAGACTGAACCCCATAGGCATGGGAAATGAAATCAAGAGTAAATAAGTAGGACTACATGAAACCAAAATGCTTCTACACAACCAAAGCAAATTACACACAGATAAACAGGCAATTCAGTAAATGGGAGAAGATGTTTTCATATCACACAACCAACAAACAACTGATATGAATCATCTATACAGAACTGGTACAGATCTGCAAAAGAAGTAAAACTAACCCAGTCAAAAGTGAACCAAAAACTAAACAGTTTTCCAAATAAGAGACACACACATAGCCCACAGACATATGAAGACATGTTCAACTTCACTTTTCATTAGAGAAATGTAAATTAAAACTACACTGAGGTTCTACCTCATACCTGTGAGCATGGCTTACATCAACAACTCAAGAAATAACAGATGTTGGCAGGGTTGTAGAGAAAAAAAGGAACTCTGCTACACTGCTGGTGGGAATATAAGCTGATGCAGCCCCTTTGGAAGACTCAATGAAAAATCCTTTAACAAACAAAAATGGAATTAATTACCTTATGATCCAGCAAAACAACTCTTCAGCATTTATCCAGTGGACATTCAAACACTCGTTAGAAGGAACATATGCACCCCTATGTACATAGCTGATTATTCACAATAGCCAAAGAGTGGAAGCAGCCTAAATGCCCATCAGCAGATGATTGGCTAAAGAAGTACAGGATATATATTCCATGGAATACTACTCTGCAATCAAAAAATATATATTGTTTCCTTTGGGAAAAAAATTGATGAAACTGTAGGTGACTATTCTTAGCAAATATGTAAAGAGATGAAAGACAACTACCAGATTCATACTTGGAATCTAGAGAATTGATACATGCGAACTATTTTTTTCACATTTTCTTTATTTTTTAAATTCTTTTTTAAAAGTTTTTATTTATAAAATGGGACCACTGACAAGACCATAGGATAAGAGGGGTTCAGTTCCACACAATTCTACCACCAGAACTCCATATCCCATTCCCTCACCTGATGGCTTCCTATTCTTTAACCCTCTGGGAGAATGTCCTTGTGCTTTGCGCCACATGAGCTTAACCCACTTCGCTACCACCCAACTCCTAGCAAACTCTTTTTAAGACTTGTCAGAACTATTGTGGTTATCTTTGGGAGATGGGAGGGTGTGGACATAGAAGTTTGGTGGTGGTGTGGTGTGCAAAATACATTGTAACATTAAAATACTACAACCCACTATTAATCACAAATTTAAAATGTGAAAAAAGTCACTAAGAAATTTTGAAGAAGAACTTCCTGGGAAACACTGAAATGGCTTTATTTCCCCTCCAACCTTATAGTCCCTGGGGTTCAAGAAGAAAAATCAGCCTGTTAGAGCTCCCACTTGCATGCCAGAGGCACCAGAATCTTCAGATCAGTCACAGGACCATATGCCAGAGCTCGCATTCTTTCTCTTGGGGTCAAGATTGGATATCTGGGACCACATGGGAACACAGTGAATTAGAGAAAGTTCCAATGAAATGAAAGTTCCAATGAATGATGTCACCACATGTCAATTTCTCCTTCTCTTTCAGTAAATAAATAAACAAACATATTGTTTGACCTCATCCAGGCCAATAAGACACTTTCCTAGAGTTTTGTTTTGTCTCATTTTTAACTAGTAGGTAGGGGAAAATCACATTGGGTGGCTGAGTCTGGAGTTGATGATTTCCACAAAGAGCCTGCCTGGTATAGGGGGTGCTCCCTCGGGTCATGAGATGAACAGGAAGCAAATACTAGTAAGACAATGAGGGCCTCAGGATCCATGGGGTTGGATGTCAATCTCCCCCTAGGCTAATTTGATTTGTCAGTTAAAATCAATATTTTTAGTGGTAAAAACTGCATGGCTAGGCTTATATTATTTTATATTTCTTTGCTTTAGTTTTTATTTTATCTTATTTTTCTTATATTTGATATGACAGAGAGAAATTGAGAGAGAAGGGGGAAATGAGAAGAGAAAAAGACAGATACCTACAGCACTGCTTCAGGGCTCATGAAGTTTACCCCTACAAACTGAACCTGGATCCCTGAGCATGGTTACATGTGTGTTCAGCCAAGTGTACTACTACCCAGCTGAGGTTGGGTTTCTTGATAACAAATAAAGCCATGTGTAATTGAAAGAACCTGATGGATAAAGTGAAGGACCTTCAGAAGAGAAGGCACCTAGTCTACTCAATTCATATATTGCTTAAAAGAATGTGTTTCAATATCAGTAGTCTATATTTCTTTTTCGAGAACTTAACTATAGTTTTTAGGACTGAGATTTTAACCACAAGTAAATCAAAAATGTCTAACTATTGTTATAAGAATTCTTTCTTGGCAGCACTTGAGGAAGAACCAGAGAGCCGCTTTCACCCCTGCACATCTGCATAATCCCCATCTCTGTACAAGGAGAAGACAGATCAAGGACGATGAACAATATAGGAGGTCCAAGACAAGAAATAAATAGGAATACCAAAGCTGACCACCTGGGACCACAACAAGACAGGTGTATAATGACTTCAGGAACCACCAAATCATCTGTGAGTGCAAACATGTGTGGCTTGTGGACATAGAGGAGCTTAGGGAGAGATTAAGTGGATGGTAACAGTCCAGCAGTTTACCAGTGGAGACACCACCTCCAGTCTGTTTCACCAACAAGGGGACAGCTGAAGGGAGGAGAGGACTCGCCTGAGATTCACCAAATGGAACTCTGAGTCCCTATTGCTATTGCCCTAAGAATCTGGAACAGCAGCAGGGAGGCCCTGGACTGACACCAGGGTGCAGAGATCTCACCAGGAAACTCAGGAGAAGACCTATACCTTGGTGGTCTAGCAGTGGGGCAGTGAAACTCTCTTTGAATAACCACTAGATTATGTCGGGCTGGTTTCACGAGTGGAGACAGATGACCAGGGACTCATGACTGGGTTGTACGCAGTATCTCTTTATTCATGCAGAACGCAGCACAATCTAAACCAAGCTAAACTAAACTAAACTAAACTAAAAACTAACCTAAACTAAAAACACAATCCTATATATACTCGCCAAGTAGGGCGGAAACAGGATGTGACGCAGAGAGGGTGGATCGAAAAGTGACTGGTGCATATCAGGGTGTACTACAAGAGGGGGCAGAGCAAATCATGAACCAGTGGGATTAAACCAATGCCATGCAGGCATGCTGGTGCTTAGTTATGTAAATAGAATACTGTTAAGCAGGGGGGATTAAACCAAATGAAACGGAAGGGGTTTTTAGAAGCAGAATTAGAAGCATACCAACAGGATTATTTCTGACAGATCCTGCTTTATCATTTGGTCAGGAGACAGTGATTAAGCTAAGAAGCCCACTTATAGTTTAAAAGCCCTCCGGCTCCATAGCCTACAGGGAAGAAAAAGAAAAAAAGAGAATTTTAAGCCACTGAGCTCCAACTCAGGGTTTAATATAATATTGAAACAACTGTTAACTTTCATAACTGTGAACCCTTTAATTACCTTACTTATATACAAGTCAATATATGCAAGAGTGATCAGTAATTTAAAAAGTACTGAGAGAGGGACCTCATAACATACTATATAAAATGGTTAAACCAACAAGAAGAAATATCAGAGAAATGGACAAGAGTCCAGCTAAAAGCCCCCCAAAGGTTGAAGCACAAAATAATGAGGTCAACATCCAAACACTAGTTAATGAAATAATCACAGGAGTGGCTAAAGAGTTTGAAAAAATTATCATCAGAAATGCAGAAACAACAAATGAGACTCTGGAAGAAAACACTGATTATCTCCAGATTATTAGAGAGCTGAAAGCTGAAATAGCTGAGCTAAGAACACAACTAGCTGAACAAGCTAAAACAGTATCAGAACATGGTAACAAAATAGACGAACTCCAGAAAACAGCAGAGAGGAGAGAGAATAGAATAAATGAGGCTGAAGACAGAATTAGCAAGATCAAGGACTAATTAGAGACAAATAAAAAAGAAGTAAGAAATCTCAAAAAGAGATTAAGAGATACTGAAAACAACAACTGAGACCTATGGTATGACTTCAAAAGAAATAATATATGCATTATTGGCTTACCAGAGGAAGAAGGAGAGGGAAGGGAAGAAAGCATTCTTCATGACATAATAGCTGAGAATTTCTCTTGTCTAGACAACATCAAAGACATAAAGGTCCAAGAAGCCCAGCCCAAACAGAATTAACCCAGACTGAAAGACACCAAGACACATCATATGTAGAGTGGAAAGAAAAAAAGTATGAAGAAAGGATTCTGAAGGCTGCAAGAGAAAAATAGTCACCTACAGAGGAAAACCCATAAGATTAGTAGCAGATTTTTCCACACAAACATTACAGGCCAGAAGAGAATGGCAAGATATCTATGGAGTGCTCAATGAGAAAGGCTTTCAACCTAAGCTACTGTATCCTGCTAGACTGTCATTCAGACTAGATGAAAACATAAAAACCTTCTCAGACAAGCAACAGCTGAAAATATCAACTATCACCAAGCCTGCCCTGAAAGAAGTTATGAAAGGTCTCCTATAAACAGTCAGACCACCATAAATAGGCCATATATCAGAACACTCTAAAACTCTACAAGAATGGCGCTAAAATATCTTCAATATTTAATATTAATAAATGCCAATGGCCTGAAATCACCTAATAAAATGCACAGAGTAGGAAGATGGATCAGAAAACACAACCCAACAATATTCTGTCTACAGGAAACCCACCTAACTTAATAAGAGAAACACAGACTCAAAGTGAAAGAATGGAAAACTATCATACAAGCCAATGGTCCACAAAAAATGGCAGGAACATCAATTCTCATATCAGAGATGATAGACTTTAAAATAAATAAAATTCAAAAAGATAGGGATGGACACTACTTAATGCTCAGTGGATCAGTCAATCAAGAGGACTTAACAATTATTAACATCTATGCACCCAATGAGAAGATATCTAAATACATCAAACATCTACTGAAAGAGCTACAGCAATATATTAATAGCAACACAGTCATAGTAGAGGACTTCAACACCCCATTCTCTCAATTTAAGAGATCATCCAGGCAGAAAACCAATAAACACATGAGGGAACTAAGTGAGTAGATAGATAAACTAGAACTATTGGACATTTTCAGAGTCATTCATCCCAAAAAACTGGAATACACATTTTACTCAAGTCCACATGGGTCATTCTCAAGGACAGACCACATGTTAGGCCACAAAGACAGCATCAGCAAATTCAGTAGCATTGAAATGATCTCAAGCATCTTCTCAGACCACAGTGGAATTAAACTAACACTTAGTAATCAACAAAAGATTAGTAATAGTCCCAAAAATGTGGAAGCTCAACAGTACACTAAACAACTACTGGGTCATAGAGGAAATAAAGGAAGAAATCAAAATGTTTTGAGAGTTCAATGAAAATGAAGACACAAGCTTATCAAAATATTTGAGACACAGCTAAGGCAGTGTCATAGCCATACAAGCACAGGTTAGGAAAAAAGAAAAAAGGACAAATAAACAGCCTGATTGACATCTTAAAGGCAAGGAAGAAGAAGGAGGAGGAGGAGGAGGAGGAGGAGGAGGAGGAGGAGGAGGAGGAGGAGGAGAAGGAGGAGAATGAGAAGGAGAAGGAGAAGGAGAAGGAGAAGGAGAAGGAGAAGGAGAAGAAGAAGAAGAAGAAGAGGAAGAGGAAGAGGAAGAGGAAGAAGAAGAGAACCCTAAAGCAATCAGAAGGACAGAAATCAGTAAAGTTAGGGCAGAAATAAATAACATTGAAAATAGGAAAACTGGGAGTCAGGCAGTAGTGAAGTGGCTTAAGCGCATGTGATGCAAAGCGCAAGGACCAGCATAAGGATCCTGCTTCGAGCCCCTGGCTCCCCACCTGCAGGGGAGTCACTTCACAGGCGGTGAAGCAGGTATACAGGTGTCTATCTTTCTCTCATCCTCTCTGTCCTCCCCTCCTCTCTCCATTTCTCTCTATCCTATCCAACAACAACAACATTAATAACAATAACTACAACAATAAAACAACAAGGGCAACAAAATGGAATAAATAATTTTTTGAAAAAACTATGTTTAAAAAAAAGAAAATAAGAAAACCATACTGTTGGTATGCTTCTAAATTCAGCTTATAAGACTTTCTGTTTTAATCATCACATTAAGTTCACTTGTATTAATTAAGATGTAGTCTATTTACATAATCACTGTTTTACCTGGGTCCCGCCCTGGCTGCAGGGTATTGGTTTAATCCCCACTGGTTAGATGGAAGCTTTCTATGTTCTGTTCATGCTCTTTTTTTTTGCTCTGCCCCCCTCTCCTAGTCATTTACTTTCCCTTACCACTTCCAGTGAAGAGATGCATAAAAGGCGATGTATCTGATTAATAAACAAGATAATGCTTCCCAGCTCAGCCATGAGTCTGGTCATCTGTCTCCTGCCTGTGAGGCTAGACCGGCCTATGGCGCCTGAACAGGGACTGGCATATGGTGCCCAACCAATGTGGGACCTAACCTGCCCATCCCCCAGATAAGTATTCTTGGCTACCTATCCACTATGGGCTGCCTTTTTACTTAAGAGGTTTCCCAAAGCCTCTACTCTTTCGTCATGAGACAGTTTCTCTGTCTCTGGAACATTTTGCTCTGGGCCACACTTTGGTTCCTGACCAGGAACTTTGGTTCCTTATGACTGTGATTGTAGAGCTTGGAAGATGCACAGAGATTTCCCCTGGGACTTTCTGGACTCCCTCTCGCATGTTTCCCATGGAGAAGGACTACTCTAACTTGAAGAGCATTCTCCAGTACCCTGGAAGTCCCCAAGAATGGAGAAACATGGTTAGTTCTACTCTCCTGATTCGATTCTTTCTTCAATGGGAAGACGTTTTTAAAACTGGTTGCCTGCAGCAATTCTGCAGGAACAGTCAAAACCATCCTAGCTGCAATTTTGATGCGCTTTTTGGGCTAGGACGCCCTCCAAGGACTCATGATGCTACATGGTGAGATCTGGATAATCTGGTTCAAGGTGAAAGAAGCAAAAACTGCCTACTGCTTTTCTCTCAATTCCCCCCTCATTGTTCTCTCTGAATATCTTAAGTTTGCTGTCTGCTTTCAGTTGCATTTCGTAAGAGAGTGATTTGAATGACTGAATTTTTGTATGACATTGACTTAAAAAAATGCTGGATGCAGCCATGATTTCTAGAGACATCCAGAAACAATCCAAAAATTGTTTGTTTTTTTTCTCTTTTGATTTTTTTACATCTTGGCATAAATGTGAAATGTTTAATCCTGAAAACTGTATGAATATGGGTGGGGTAGATAGCAATGGTTATGTTAATGATTCTCATGCTTGAGACTTCTAACCATGGTCCTTCTGTTTACCTTTCCACATTTTATTGAGTTTAAACTGTTGAAACAACCTTAAAATCATACTAGAAAGGACTTCTAATTATAATGGAGTTATCAATTATAGTAAACTTTTTTTTTATATTTATTTATTCCATTTGTTGCCCTTTTTATTATTGTAGTTATTATTATTGTTATTGATGTCATCATTGTTGGATAGGACAGAGAGAAATGGAGAGAGGAGGAGAAGACAGAAGGGGAGAGAAAGACAGAAACCTGAAGACCTGCTTCACCATTTGTGAAGCGACTCCCCTGCAGGTGGGGAGCCAGGGGCTCAAACCGGGATCCTTACATGGGTCCTTGAGCTTTGCGCCACCCGCACTTAACCCGCTATGCTACCTCCTGACTCCCATAGTAAACTTCTAATCTGCTACAAGTTTTGCTTCACAAGTAAGTGAATTACAGCTGTCAAGTCTTCACATGAAAAAGCATCTGCTCAAATGAAATCCCAGGAAATCCATTTGGACCCCTGTTCTCTGACATCGCCCACATGATGGCATGACTACAGCAACCCCCCCCCCCCCGGAAACCAATGATATGACCTGGCACGATCTGAAGAAACAGATTCACAGACTCCAAAGCTTACTCTCTACAGAAAAGTGTAATTCCGGTGGCTGACCTTCCCCATCGAGACAGACGTGCAGCATTTCATCCCCTGGCATTTCATGTGTGGTCATCTGCTTGGAACTGACACTTCTATCGAACTTACTGGCACACCTCTTGGACACTTTACAGAACTTTACAGCAGTTTCCCTTTACGCTGCTGGGTTTCTCAAAGTCCATGGACTTTGCAGCCAGCCTTGGGGACTCTATAGGCCACGCCCCCTTGACTGTAGGCTCTGTCCAGAGAGGCAGGAACCCCCCCTGCTTACTAGGTCCTGCCCACAGAGGCAAGAGATGCCCCCAGAGGAAAAAAATGCTCCCAGAGACAAGAAATGCCATTTTGCCTGATAGGCCATGTCCTTTGAGGCAGGAAATGCCCCCTCAGGCCTCCCCTTGGCATCACACTGGTTCTTGCTGCTCTCTTACTTGTTCATCCATGTATTCTGCCAGTTCTTTTGAAAATGCCTGTATGATATAGGTTTCTGTTCACCCCACACTCCTGATACTATGGCCATTAGTTAAAAAGAAAGGGGGAAGTGTTGGTATGCTTCTAAATTCTGCTTATAAGACCTTCTGTTTTGATCATCACATTAGGTTCACTTGTATTACTTAAGATGTAGTCTATTTACATAATCACTGTTTTACCTGGCTCCTGCCCTGGCTGCAGGGTACTGGTTTAATCCCCACTGGTTAGACGGAAGCTTTCTATGTTCTGTTCATGCTCTTTTTTTTTTGCTCCGTCCCCTCTCCTAGTCATTTACTTTCCCTTACCACTTGCAGTGAAGAGATGCATAAAAGGCAATGTATCTGATTAATAACGAGATACTGCTTCCCAGGTGAGTCATGAGTCCCTGATTGTCCCCCTACTGCCTGTGAAGCTAGCCCAGCCCGGAAACTGGCGCCCGAACAGGGACTGGCACCATACAAAAGATAAACGAAAGTAAATTAGATTCTTCGAAAGAGTGAGCAAAATGGACAAACCTTTAGCCAGACTCACAAAACAAAAAGGGGAGAAGTCCCAAATAAATGGAAGAGGAGATATCACAACAGACACAACAGAAATTAAACATGTCATATGAGACTTCTATGAACAACTCTATGCCACCTAGCTAGAGAACCTGGAAGAAACAGATGATTTCCTAGATAACTACCAACTTCCAAAATTAAGTAAAGTGGAACTAGATAACATGAACAGGCCCATCACAGCTAATGAAATTGAAACAGGTATCAAAAACCTTCCCAAAAACAAAAGTCCTGGACCAAATGGTTTTACAAATGAATTTTACAAAACCTTCAAAGAAGAACTAATACCTCTACTTTTAAAAGTCTTCCAGAAGACTGAAGACACAGGAATACTCCCTTGAAGCTTCTATGAAGCCAACATCACTTTGATACCAAAAGCAGACAGGGATACAACCAAAAAAGAAAACTACAGATCAATATCTCTGATGAACATAGATGCTAAAATATTGAACAAAATTCTAGCTAACCAGATACAGCAGTATATTAAAAAGATTGTTCATCATAACCAAGTGGGGTTTATCCCAGGCATGCAAGGTTGGTTTAATATATGTAAATCAATCAACATGATCCACCACATCAATAAAAGCAAGGCCAAAAAGCACATGATCATATCAATAGATGCAGAGAAAGCCTTTGACAAAATACAACATTCCTTTATGATCAAAACACTACAAAAATGGGAATAAATGGAATATTCCTCAAGATAGTGGTGTCTATATATAGCAAATCTACACCAACATCATATTCAATGGTGAAAAACTGGAAGCATTTCCCCTCAGATCAAGTACTAGAGATGGTTGCCCACTATCACCATTACTATTCAAAATAGTGAAGGAAGTTCTTGCCATAGCAATCAGGCAGGAGCAAGGAATTAAAGGGATACAAACTGGAAAAGAAGAAGTCAGACTCTCCCTATTTGCAGATGACATGAGAGTATACATAGAAAAACCTAAAGAATCCAGAAAGAAGCTTTTAGAAATTATCAGGCAATACAGTAAGGTGTCACACTACAAAATAACATTCAAAAGTCAGTGGCATTTCTCTATGCAAACACTAAGTTAGAAGAAATTGAAATCCAGAAATCAATTCCGTTTACTATAGCAACAAAAATACTAAAATATCTAGGAATAAAGCTAACCAAAGAAGTGAAAGACGTGTATACTGAAAATTATGAATCACTACTCAAGGAAATTGAAAAAGACACAAAGAAATGGAAAGATATTCCATGTTCATGGGTTGGAAGAATTAACATCATCAAAATGAATATACTACCCAGAGCCATCTACAAATTTAATGCTATCCCCATCAAGATCCCAATAACATTTTTTAGGAGAATAGAACAAATGCTACAAATGTTTATCTGGAACCAGAAAAGACCTAGAATTACCAAAACAATCTTGAGAAGAAAGAACAGAACTGGAGGCATCACACTACCCAATCTCAAATAGGGTCTCTGTCATCAAAACTGCTTGGTACTGGAACATGAATAGACATACTGTCCAGAGGAATAGAATTGAAAGCCCAGAAGTAAGCCTCCACACCTATGGACATCTAATCTTTGACAAAGGGGCCCAGACTATTAAATGGAGAAAGCAGAGTCTCTTCAACAAATGGTATTGGAAAAAAATGGGTTGAAACATGAAGAAGAATGAAACTGAACCACTATATTTCACCAAACACAAAAATAAATTCCAAGTGGATCATGAACTTGAATGTTAGACCACAAACTATCAGATACTTAGAGAAAAATATTGGCACAACTCTTTTATGCATAAATTTTAAAGACGTCTTCAATGAAATGAATCCAATTACAAAGAAGACTTAGGCAAGCATAAACCTATGGGATTACATCAAATTAAAAAGCTTCTGCACAGCAAAAGAAACCACTACCCAAACAAAGAGATCTCTCACAGAATGGGAGAAGATCTTTACATGCCATATATCAGACAAGAGGCTAATAACCAAAATATATAAAGATCTTGCCAAACTTAATAACAAGAAAACAAATAACCCCATCCAAAAATAGGGGGAGGACATAGAATATTCACCAGAAGAGTTCCAAAAGGCTGAGAAACAAATGAAAAAATGCTCCAAGTCTTTGATTGTCAGAGAAATGCAAATGAAGACAACAATGAGATACCACTTCACTTCTGTGAGAATGTCATATATCAGAAAAGGTAACAGCAGCAAATGCCGGAGAGGTTGTAGGAACAAACGAACCCTCCTGCACTGCTGGTGTGAATGTAAATTAGTCCAACCTCTTGGAGAACAGTCTGGAGAACTCTCAGAAGGCTAGAAATGGGCCTACTCTGTGATCCTGGAATTCCTTTCCTGGGGATATATCCTAAGGAACCCAACACACCCATCCAAAAGGATCTATGTAAACATATGTTCTTGGCAGCACAATTTGTAATAGCCAAAACCTGGAAGCAACCCAAGTGTACAACAACAGATGAGTGGCTGAGCAAGTTGTGGAATATATATATGTACACACACATACACACACACACACACACACACACACACACACACACACACATACACACACAATGGAATACTACTCAGCTATAAAAAAATGGTGACATCACCCGTTTTCGGCCGCTATTGGATGGACCTTGAAAAATTCATGTTAAGTGAAATAAGTCAGAAACAGAAGGATGAATATGGGATAATCTCACTCTCAGGCCAAAGTTGAAAAACAAGATCTGAAAAGAAAACACAAGTAGAACTTGAACTGGAATTGGTGTATTGCACCAAAGTAAAAGACTCTGGTTTGGGGTTGGGGAGGAGGGCGGGATACAGGTCCAAGAAGGATGACAGAGGACCTACTGGGGGTTGTATTGTTCTATGGAAAACTGAGAAATGTTATGCATGTACAAACTATTGTACTTACTGTCAAATGTAAAACATTAACTCCCCAATAAAGAAATTAAAAAAAAAGAATTTGATGGTGTTTTAACTGTAATCACCAGTGAGTGACTGGAAAGTTTGAATGCTGTAAGGAAATAGAAAAATTAAATAATCTAATTCCCACAGTTCACAAATGACAAAATGTCATGCATCTCACTGACAGTCCCAAGCACACAGTGCTGGGATGGGAACACAGCTTTGGGATTCTGATTTTTATCACATTTAGGAAACCAGGTCAGGCAGTGGAGTGTGGGGAGATAGCTTCCTACAGGGCGTGCATGCTTCTACACAGAGAATGTGGTAGTAACATCAGCCCTCATCTAAGTGTGGGACGCTACTAGGTCACTTGGACTGTGTATTGCTGTGCCATGTATGCAACCCAGGTTCACACCAGGCCCCACCACATTGAAGGAAGCTCCAGTGCTGTCCCCTCCCTACCTACCTCCTTCTGTCTGTTTCTATTTAAAATCAAAATTAAGCTTAAAGAGATTTGGATCTAACACAGCCTCTCAGCCTGGACTTCAGATATAGAAACACAGTGGGGGTTTTCTGGAAAATCAGAAGCATAAAGATTTGGAACAGCTCAACAGTAAGTTCTCAATTAAAATCATACAAAGTAGGCTGGAGAGATAACATAGTGGTTATATTAAAAGAAAAAGGGGGGAGCTTGGTGGTGGCACACCTGGTTGGGGTTCACATGTTACAATGCACAAGGACCCAGGTTCAAGTCTCCAGTCCCCACCTGTAGGGGGAAAGCTTTCCAATGATGAAGCAGTGCTGCAGGAGTCTCTTTGTCTCTCTTCCTCTCTATCATCCCTTTCCTCTCAATTTCTGTCTGTCTCTATCCAATAAATAAATAAATATTTTAAAAAAGACTTTCATGCCTGAGGCTCCAAAGATCCCAGGTTCAATTCCCAGCACTGCCATAAGCCAGAGCTGAACAGAGCTCTGATAAATAAATCCATTTATAGATTCTAGAAACTGTGGTTTTTTGGGGGCCAGGTGGTGGCATATCTGGTTGGACACACATGCTGCTATGTGTAAGGACACAGATTTGAGCCCCTGGTCCCTACCTGCAAAGGGAAAACTTTGCAAGTGGTGAAGCAGTGTTGCAGGTGTCTCTGTTTCTCTCCCTTCTCTACCACTCTCTTCCCCCTAAATTTTCTGGCTATCTCTCTATCCAATAACTAAACAAAGATTAAAATGAGAAAGAAAAAAAGAAAGGAAGAAAGAGAAGTTAAAAAGAAAGAAAAGACTGTGGCTTTGAGCAAAATGTGATATGGAACCAGCTTGACCAGGCCACTTGATAGAACAAGAGTTAAACTCCTATGGCACACTTCTGGTCACAACAACATCACCAAATTTCTAAATAAAGACCCCAACCCTTTTAATATGATAAATTATTTTCATTGACTCAACTCCAGACTATGTAATCTAGCTAACAATCACAGGAGGCCAGAGCCCACCCAAGTAGCTCAGGGCATGAAATGGGAACCAATCCTTGGCAGGTCACCATGCCTTTGCAGAACTACAGCATACACACACCCACACTCACTCAGAGTGGGACAGCTAGACATACCAAAGAATCTCTCATACATACCACTGAGGTGTAGGGGAAAACTAGAGACCCTGTGGAGAACCCACACAGACATGGAGACATTAGAACAATTCCACACAGCCAGCAGTAACTGCTAGAACTGTTTTCTTTTCCCTCAGTGTTATAACAAAATTATTAGAATGAAATATCACTATTTGAACACCCATTTACTGCTATGTGTGTGTGTGTGTGTATGTGTGTGTGTGTGTGTGTGTGTGTGTGTGTGTGATATAAGCAATAATTAATTGTGAATAAATAAAATATTTCTGGATGGTTAACTGTGCTCAGAAGAAAATATAGCAGGATGAGGAAGCCAGTGGTGGGGCAGACAGAACTGGAGCTGCTAAGACATGAATGATAAGGAGCCCATGATTCTAAGAGTTCCAAGACAAGAGAAGATTGTTTCAAGAGGAGTCTTCTCTTTTTTCTTCCCTCTCTCCTGAAACTACTATAGAACTTGTGCTGGCTCAGCAAACATTGAGCACCTGGGATCTTGGCACAGGGAGGTTACCTTAACCATACTTAAAAAGAGCCACCAGAATGACCTACTAGAGAAGCTGTGACAGGCAGGAAGGGCAAGTGATTTGAAGGAAGGTACAGACACAGTGACAGTACCAGGAATGTGGGAATGCTCAGAAAAGCTTCCCTGGGTGTATATGTGGGTGTCCTGGGCTGTGATCTGCTTTGGCAACACAGTACAAACTGCCCTACAGCCCATATAATTGCATATGCCATACTGTTGCATGGGGCAAGCTGTTACCCATTCATGCAACACCCAGCAAAGTCTACTAAATACCCTATTAAAGCCCACTAACATCTGACTGTGGGGTTTATTCCAGGTTAAATCCCAGATTTCACCTGGGGGAAAAAACAGATATAGTCCTACCCTTTTAGGGGAGAGAGAGAGAGAGAGGCAGGCAGAGAGAGAGAGGTTGGAGAAGGGCAAAGACTAGGAAAAGAGAAGATAGCATTGCAACTAGACAACTGATGTTGTAGCCATCATTCATTTCATTTCACTTCATTCTTGTCATAACAGAAATTGATTCAGTGACTCAGGATATGGCTCAGTGGCTAGAACTATCTCTTGCATCATGTGTGCCAGTGCAATGGTCTGCTTGCTTGTTTTCTCTCTCATCAATTGATGAAATAAAAATATTTTAAAAAAATAATTCAAAATCACTTTCACATCCAGACATAGCACACATATGCTTCTCCAGATTTATTGCACACTTACATCTCGTTTTAACTACAAAATAATCTGTAGTGATTGATTAACTGATAGGCAGCATTCTCTCTCCATCGGATGGCCAGCTTCATTAAGAAGGTATCGTGCCTTATTTACTTCTCAGCAGTCAAAGGCCCCAGTTTTTTCTCTGTACATAGTAGGCATTTGGTGAACTCTGACTTGCTGAAGGAATCATACCACCACCTAGACCATAAGTTCCCCACTGTGTGTAAGACTTCAGCTGTCATGAAATAAATTATTATAGGGTAGACAGGTGGATGGAAGGATTGCTATGGAATACTCTGGGAGAATGGATATCAAGGAAGAAGAGGCAATCTGTGCCCTGAGCCCTGAGTTGGATCCACTACTACTTCTCCTTCTTCTTTCTTCTTTCTTCTTTCTTCTTTTCACTATTTGTGAAGCTTTCCTCCCCCCCCCCCCCCCGCCTACCCCCAGCACATAGGACCTGGGGACTTGGTCCTTGCACATTGTATCATGTGAGCTTAACCAGGTTCACCTACCCCTAGATACACTTTTTCCTAGAGTACATTTGGAAATGTTCTCTAACAAACTTGGAGCATAACACCAGGTGGGATTCAATACCTGCCGAATGGTTGCCCTCACAGTTCTCCAAACTGTGACTATGGAAGACTTAATAGGAAAGTTTTCCACACCCCTCCTCCCGTTCATTGGAAAGCAAGTATTTTTAGACAAAAGTAGGGGAATTGCGTCAGCAGCTTCTGTGCATCTGCCCTGAACGCTCCCAGCAATCAGCCAATCAGTCACATCGCTCCCTTCTAGCTTCTTGCTGCTCCATCAGGCGTGTGCCCAAGTTGGCCAGCACTGCCAAGGAAGATGAATTCTCCCTGGGGTTTTATTTAGATGCATTTTAACATGCACTGTTTGCTTTCTAATTTGAGAATCTAATTATTCCATGAAGATCAGGGAAAAATGTTTGTTTTCTTCTTGAAGTAAGGACACAGTTTTGTGCAGAACTATTTAAAAAGGGGGGGAGAAGAGGTTAAACTGTAACAAAACTGAGAAAAAACATATTAAATCAAAAATGCTTAAAATTAGAAAAGCAGATCATTCTATGTATGTACTGAATTCCCCCCAAAGCTTCCCAGTGAAAGGTGACCCAAACTTAAACTATTGTGTAAAGTAAATAGACAACACCATCAGGGGGGAAATTTAGTTAGTTCTTACACAGAGAAAAATGGCAAGAAAGATGCCACTACTTTTTTTTTACAGAAATATATTTTATCTTTATTCTCAGACAATATCTAATATATTTTATTAGTGATTTAATAATGATCAATAAAATTATGGGCAAAGAGCGATACAGTTACATATAATTCCCACCACCAGAGTTCTGTATCACATCCCTTCCACTGGAAACTTCCCTATTCTTTATCCCTCTGGGAGTATGGACCAAAGAGAAAGCTCAGCCAGTTAATGCACAGTGTGTAGGGTACAGGATACTGTTTCTCCCCAGCCTTAACTTCCAACTTTCAGGGGTATAATTAAATTATTTAAAGCTCTTTAGTTCAATTCCATAGCTCTTTCCACAAAGACCACAACTTGTGAACCAGCTGGTGCCATGTGTCCACATGCTTCCAACCTTCATCCCCTTGACTGCAGAATCATCTTTCTATAAATTTATCCTAAAGAAAATACCAATAATGTACACAAAAGGACATGTAGCCTGAAGTGTATCACAAAAGAGTATACTATACAAGAAACTTAAAAAAAAAAGCTTCAAGCCAGCCTAAGATGTGTGAAGTCAAATGAAATTAGCCAATAGTTTAGAAAGTTCATATTCTAGAGTATTATGAAACTGCTATAGATTATAATTTCAAGTATACAGAAACATACAGAAACTTATAGTATATTAATTTAATTAAGATCTATATGCTGAATAATCCCAATGTAATAAAATATTTTACATAGAAGGCTAAAATTTAACATTAAAGAGTATCCACAGAGGTGGTGGTGCACTTGGTTGGGTGCACATGTTGCAATGCACAGGACCCGGGTTTCAGCCCCCCAGTCTCCACCTGCAGGGAGAAAGCTTTGTGAGTGGTAAAGCAGTGTTGCAGTTGTCTGTCTCCCTGTATCTGCTTTCCCTCCTGATTTCTGACTGTGTCTATCCAAGAAATTTAATAAAGATAATAAGAAATGAAAAGAGTATCCACAGACAAGCCAGATATCTCAGCCTCCTAGAACAGCAACTTGTATGCAGGAAGGGAAACCCAGAGGTGCTGGGTTTAATCGTTTATGCTACCTTATAACAGAGCTGAGAAGTTCTCTGGTAATTTCTCTCTCTCCTCTATCTATCTATCTATCTATCTATCTATCTATCTATCTACTCAACCAGGTATACAACCTCCTGGCCCCTTCTCTCCTCTCTTTCATCTTCTCTCTTTCTCATGATAACTAACTTTAAAAAAAAGCCATAAGTGTGTGGGTGTGAGTAATTTGCAGATGGTTTTATTTTCTTTATTTTCTTCTCAGTTTTTTTTGTCCAGATTTTAAATAATGAAAGTAATTTTGTTATAATCAGAAAAAAAATGGTACAAAATGAAGAAAGTACACAAACAAGTAAAATCAAGGTAATCATTTTAAAAAATAACTAAAAAGCCACCACCACCCCCCAGTCCACAAAACCAGAGAAAGAAGGAACTAGGTAGCATGACTGACCAGGTTGATATCCCCTTCTGTTTAATTTAGACACTTCATTTCCAGAGTGCAGTTGTCCATATTCCAGCCCATACCAATCACAAAAGGACAAAATCACCCAGAGGTCCAGGCAGTGTGTGACAAAGGCAGTATGTGACATTCTCCAGAAAGCTAAAACAGTCATCAATCATCTGTTCAGCTTTCTGAAGTAGCTTCTAAAGACAGGGACCCAATTTTCAGGAGAGGAATGGGGCTCCACAAAATTTAATTGACTTTAACCAGACTAACAGAAGAGTAATTAATGAAACAGGATCAGGGCATCATTGCTGCATAATTTATTGGTACTGAAAGAAACAACTGGAAACTACCAGGTCAAAATTAAATCATTCCCTCAAGGCTGTGACTCATCCTTGACAAAGATAATTACTTAATACATATATATGTATACACATTACTACATTCCTGCCATCTACATCTCTATCAATCTATACCATAGATGTGTATTTATATATAGCTAGCTCTCACCTAGTGACCTACTTGTTTAGTGACCACTGGGAGTTTAGCCCTCTGAGTCAACAGGAGAGCTTTGGTCACGGGAAAATAGCAGCAACACAGTGGCTCATATTCAAGCATCTCATCTCATACCACTTCCCTCAGTTTCAGTCTCATTCCTGTAGTCAGTAGGTGTACAGTGTACTAACATATATTATATACTATGTTATTATATATTATATATATAATAAACTGATTCATATCACCTTTTCTACTGGAAAACTTTGCCTACAGTGCAAAACAGCTCAAGATCCATTTAGCACTAACCCTAAAGGTCAGGTAACTTGATGGTCTCAAAGTCCTGATTTATTATTATTATTTATTATTATTCCAAAATTCACCTCTCCTATTTTTCAAGAAATATATGTGTCCATCCTACCCATCTACCTAAATAAATATTCTCTAAAATAAATAAATTAGTGGGTTAATTTAAACATTCCTCTGGTCTCTTCACACAAAAACTGGTGAAACAGTGTTTGGCTTTGTGCAATACTGGATAGTGGGCTGTAGTTTGGACTTAGGATGGCAGCAAAGAGAGGGAGAGGGTTCAAGTTGAGAGATTCAAGTCATCTAAAGACCAAGATATGTCTGATTCCTTCTTGGGATTTTATGTGACCAGAGAACCATCTCCTGACTATAACCAGGGCAATAGTGTGAGGAATAACAGACAGACATGCAGAACCTCCTCAAAGTACACCATTCTCTACAAACTGTCATCAATAAAACTGGAAGATTATAGGGGAAAATTCCTCCACTCCATGTGTGTCTGTTTCTTCTTTAACTATCCTTCCAGCTAGCCATTCTACTACCACTGTCCAAACACCCATCTGTCTATCCATACCCCACCCAATTACATACCCACCCATCCATCATCTGACTGATCATCCCACATCTGGCCATCCATCCATCCATCTGATCATTCATCTGTCCATCCACTCATCCAGATAAGAGTAGCCCATCGATAAAGATGTTAACTACCATAATGGAACCATCACTAACTAAATTTCTATCAATTTCTCCATTGGAAATACACTCAACAATAATATATAAGGCAGTTGTACAAAAAGAACAATTTATCATTGTCTAGGCACAAGGATGGACAAATGTGCCCAAACAATTATTTCCCCATATTATTTGTTTGAACATATTTTGTGTATTTGCTTTCATTCTTTCATGTCTATTGATATGCAGGTTTATCTGCAAGTCCCTCAAGTTGAGCACAATGATTAGAATGGGGACAAAGGAATCAATGATGCTGTGGTCCTTAAAAAGTGAACTTTGGAAGGACAGGCAGTGATATACTTAACAGAGAACATACATTATCGCACGCTAGTTCACAATCCCCACCTGCAGGAATAAACTTTGCAAATGATGGAGCAATACCACAGGTGTTTCCTCTTTCTTGCTCCCTCTCTCTCACCATTTCCTATCATTTTCTGTCAAGAGAGAAAGTAAGAAGAAAAGAAAAGAAAAGAAAAGAGAAAGAAAGAAAGGAGAGAAACAAAAGAGAGAAAGAAAGGATGGAAGAAAGAAGGAAAAGATTTACAAGAAGTGAACTTGGGCTGACTTGGCTTAATAGAAGCCTTTTAAAATACCAGATCCTGGATTCAAACCTTGGGATCACAGGAGAACCCCAAGGATAATACTGTGGGAGCTCCATCAGTGGTGGATGTAATTTCTCTTCTCTCTGTGTATCTCTCTTCTTTTATTCTTCTCTCTATAATAATGAGTAAAAAAAATTGAAAAAGGAAAAGACAAAATAATCACTTCCCAATAAAGATGAGTTTTAAGGGAAAGACTAATCCATGAACCTTTTACCAGCAGTAAACTTGGAACAAATGGGAGCAAACATCAGAGATAGTGGAAGACACCCTTTGGTGCTTAGATCAGAATAGACTTCCTAGCTTCTTCAAACATGGAGACCCCAATCTCATCTGTTATACACTTACCTTTAGGTTCCTGATTATTAAATAATTTGTTCTGCTTTATATCTTAATGCTTTTCAGCCACCAAGGTGAAGATGCTACCATGATGCCAACCTGATTTCCCTGGGCAGATGACCTCACCAATGTGTCCTGGAACCCCACCTCCCCAGAGCCCTGCACCATCAGGAAAAGACAGAAACAGGCTGGGAGTATGGATCAACCTAGCAACACCCATGTTCAGTGGAGAAGCAATTACAGAAGTCAGACCTCTCGCTTGCTGATCCCCCTAAAGACCTTTGGTCCATACTCCCAAAGGGATAAATAATGGGGAACCTTCCAATGGAGGGGATGGAATATGGAACTCTGGTGATGGGAATTGTATGGAATTATACCCCTCTTATCCCACAATATTGTCAATCATTATTAAATCATTTTTAAAAAAAAAGAAAGGAAAGAAGGAAGATCACTTCGGGGTATGACCAGAGATCTAGTCACCTGCCCACCTATGGAGTCTCTAGCCTACAACAGAAATACCAAATGATCCACAGGAAAAAGAAATCAGACAGAAATGGCCCTGAACACAGTGGGCAGAAGCTGAAGAGGACCGGGAGGTCCCAGTCCCAGCAGTCTCCTTCTCTGACATGGAGCAGACAGCCCCCTATTAGACCCAACACGTCAAACATGACCCCCACCCTGTAAGGCTAGGGAAACCAGAGAGGATGGTGAAGCCTCTGGAGGCAGGCTTAACAGGCTAATTTGAGTCATGGTGAATTCCTTACCTGGATTCATTTAAAACTGACTGTCATGTAGACTTGAGGGTTGTGCTTGTGAGAAGAGTGTCTAAGGGCCATCAAGGGCTTTCACTGATGTCCTCGGTAGTCAACATTTTTACTATGATGTAATAGAATATGGAAATACAGACATTGTGACCAACAAACTAAGTACAAGCTAACACTCAGGTATCTGCTTCCAATTAATCATCTTCACTCTCTGGTTTTCATCATCATGTTAATAATCGTCGCTCATAACACAGGTAATGGCACTGTTCATCAAGCACTGACAGGGTGTAAGGAACCGTGCCAGGGCCCCACACTACTTACTCATTTTGTAAATAGCCCCAAGTATATATCTTGGACTCCATTTGGGATTTGGGGGACCCAAGGCTCATAGAAACACATAACTCAGTCCAGAGTCACAGAGATACTGAGTGATTTTGAAGTGTCTGCCCTGCTTCACCCACTCCTCACTTGTTCTCCACCATACTACCCATGGGGTGCTGAAGACCACAAGCTAGCTATATCAATCACCACTTCAGCTCAAATCCAGATCAAGTCTGCGGGGAGTTCTCAGTTTCCTGATAAGAGTATCAGCCCTATCAGGTGACTAGGGGGAATAAATGAGTTGTAATCTGCAAGGGGCCCAGTATTAAAGGCAGATATGGAAGTCCCTATTCACACCACTAAGCAATTCAGGGACAGGTTTATGACCTTCAGACTCATAAATTAAAAGGAGCAGAAGTAATAACCAGTGATGTTCCCCTCTTCTGGGGAAGATGCTATTCAAAGTTAAAGTCATACAAAAAGAGGGATAATTTGCACCATTATACCCACAAAGGTGAGAAGAGGATTCGACATGGTCTAACAGTGACTGATGTGTAAGAAGCAGAGCACCTAACACTTTTCAAGGAAAATTAATTGAAATATCTCTTAGGAACACATGTGGAAACTGTACAACATAAAAAAAAGAGTCACTGTGATATTGTGACTTATAAGAAGGAACATACATTTAGTCTTCATCTTTTTGTGGTACAGAAGCCCTAAAGCCTTTGAATTTTCCTGAGGGGAAAGTGAGTATGGTATCTCTTACTGTGTCACTGAGGTGACTTTTGGGATGTCCACTAGGCCTTCAAAGGATGCACACTGGTAGATAGCAGAGTCAACTACAGAGGGCTGGACTTTCATTCCTATCATCTGAAACTCCAGGGAGGGGAGAGAGAATGGAGATTGAATCAAGCACCACTAGTCAGTGAGTTAATCCATCATACCTGTGTAATGTAGTCTTCATAAAGACCTCAAAGGAGGACCAGGGAGATAGCATAATGGTTATGTAAAATACTTTCATGCCTGAGGCTCTAAGGTCCCAGGTTCTCTCCCTAGCACTACCTTAAGCCAGAGTTAAGGAGTGCTACCGTAAAACAAAACAAAACAAAACAAAACAGGTAGGTGTGCTCAGTAGAGTAGTGTTCTCAGTAGAGGACATTTCTTACCATATGTGATGATCTAGGTTCAAGCATCTGAACTCCACTTAGGGAAAGGTGAGTTGGGGAGGGAAGCTTCAAGAGTACTGTACCAAATTAACATACAAAAGTCAGTGGCATTCCTCTATGCAAACACTAAGTTGGAAGAAGAATCCAGAAATCAATTCCTTTTACTTTAGCAACAAAAACAATAAAATATCTAGGAATAAACCTAACCAAAGAAGTGAAAGACTTGTATACTGAAAATTATGAGTTGCTATTCAAGGAAATAGAAAAAGACACAAAGAAGTGGAAAGTTATTCCATGTTCATGGGTTGGAAGAATTAATATCATCAAAATGAATATACTACATAGAGCCATATACAAATTTAATGCTATCCCCATGAAGGTCCCATGAATTTTTTTTTTTTTAGGAGAATAAAACAAATGTTTATCTGGAACCAGAAAAAAACAAGAATTGCCAAAACTACCTTTAGAAGAAAGAACAGAACTGGAGGCATCACACTCCCAGGTTTCAAATGGTATTATAGGGCCACTGTAATCAAAACTGCTTGGTACTGGAACATGAATAGACATACTGACCAGTGGAATAGAACTGAGAGCCCACAACACCTATGGACATCTAATCTTTGACAAAGGTGCCAAGACTATTAAATGGGGAAATAAGAGTCTCTTCAAAAAATGGTGTTAGAAAAATTGGATTGAAACATGAAGAAGAATGAAACGGAACCACTATATTTCACCAAACATAAAAATAAATTCCAAATGGATCAAGGACTTGGATGTTAGACCAGAAACTATCAGATATTTACAGGAAAATATTGGCAGAACTCTTTTCCACATAAATTTTAGAGACATCTTCAATGAGATGAATTCAATTGCAAGAAGACTAAGGCAAGTATAAACCTTGATGTCATACATCAGAAAAGATAGCAGCAACAAATGCTGGAGAGGTTGTGGGGACAAATGAACCCTGCTGCACTGCTGGTACAAATGTAAATTGGTCCAATCCTGTGGAGAGCAGTCTGGAGAACTCTCAGAAGGCTAGAAAAGTACCTACTCTATAACCCTGCAATTCTTCTCCTGGGGATATATTCTAAGGAACCAAACACACCCATCCAAAAAGATTTATGTATATCTATGTTCATAGCAGCACAATTTTTAATAGCCAAAACCTGGAAGCAACCCAAGTGTACAACAACAGATGAGTGGATGAGCAAGTTGTGGTATATATACACAATGGAATACTACTCAGCTATTAAAAGTGATAAATTTACCTTCTTTACCTTATCTTAGATGGAACTTAAATCATGTTAAGTGAGATCAGCTAGAAAGAGAAGGAAGAATATTAGATAATCTCACTCATAGAAGTTGAAAAATAAAAACAGAAGGGAAAAGATAAAAGATAACTTGGAATGAATTTGGTGTATTGCATCAAAGTAAAAGACTCTAGGATTGGGAGGAGGGTTCAGGTCTTGGAACATGATGGCAGAGGAGGACCTAGTGGGAGACTGAAATTGTTACATGGAAAACTGAGAAATGTTACACATGTACAAACAATTGTATTTTTATTGTTGACTATAAAACATTAATCTCCCAGTAAAGAAGTTAAAAAAATTACCTGAGATGTAAAAACAAATAAAAATATATAGAGTGCTGTGCCAGTGCTGCGCTCTCCCCCCACCACCACCACAGTTCTGTGTATAAAAGAAAAAGAATGGGAGAGGGAAAGGCTGCTGTGAGTGTGATACAAGAACTGAGTTCCAGAAATAACCCTGGAAAGAAAGAGAAAAAAAGAAAGAAAGAAAGAAAGAAAGAAGGAATGAAAGACAGTGAGGAAAGAGAAAGAAGAAGGAAATAAAAAAAAAGAAGAAAGAATGAAAGGAAGAAAGAGATAGGGAAAGAATGAGAGAGGAAGACATCTTGGAAAGTTTCCAGGCTGAGAGATTTTGGGGAGGCTGGTGTACCCAGACAGAGAATGGAAGATCTTTGTCCTTTTTAACAATTTTTTCTTTATGCATCTCTTCCATCCCAATGTTCGTTTCATAATAAACTATAATATAATAAGTACAATAAATTTATAATTCCATAAGCCACTTAGCAAGTGAACTGAACCCAAGGTGGGATGGAAGGAACTTCTGATTTATACTTATTGAGTCAGAAGTACAGGTGACAACCTGGCCTTAAAGTTGGTATTTGAAGTACAAGGAGAAGATGATGGGAACCCCCAGTTTGTAACCAGTCAACTTTTAATAGAAGCACATAGAATCATCTAGACTTGAGATTGACCTCTGAAGTGGTGGTAGACACTCCTGTAGCACTGAGTTCTTAACCTATGGAAACTGATGCTATCTCCAGACAGATAGTATCAAAACCGAGTTCAGGAGGACTACTGGTGTTGGACCTGGTTGAGTGCGCATGCTACAATTCACAAGGACCGGGGTTCAAGCTCCTGGCAGAGGGAAAGCTCCACAAGTGGTGAAGTAGTACTGCAGGTATCTCTCTGCCTCTGTATCTCTCCACCCCCTCTCAATTCTGTCTTTTCTGAAACAGATAAATAAATAAATAAATAAATTCAATTGTAGGCTACGCAACTGGGGTTTATGGAATTGTTGGTAGCTGGGGGGAGGGGGGAAGGGCACACACTGCTGTAGGTATCAAGACCTTGCAGATAGAATTGAGCAAGGATACTCTGCTTATCAAGTCCCCATTACAAGCAGCTGAGGCAGTCACCCAGGAGGCAGCTGTGCGGAGACTCCTACAGTCTGTCAATAACTTAGTGGAGCTCTGTGTATGCCTGCTCTGTGCATGCAGTAAGATGTTATCCATGCAGACCTCCTCACCCTTCTGCAGCATATAAATAAAACAAAGTGAACCAAATGCAGTGCAGACTAAAGTATGTATGGATCTTTTACTCAAAATGGAATTGTAGATCTTTTTTCCCAGATACTTCTCAATGATTAATGGATGTTTCACAATAACTTTAATTTTATAATTAGGATATATATAACAAAATATTTTTATTTTCATGCTCATTAAAATGAAAACTTTTTTATTTTTATGAAATAAAGAGATACAGAGGGAAATATGGGGAGAAAGAGAGAGAAGAAGGAAGGGAAAGAGGGAGGGAGTGAGGGAGGGAGGAAAGAGGGATCAGAGCACTGCTCAGCTCTTGCTTAAGGTAGTGTTGGGAACTGAACCTGGGGCATAAAAGTCCTCCTCATAACCATTAGGCTATCTCTCTGCACAATCCAGATGTTTTATTAAGCAAAAACATAACAAAAAACAAAGAAGACAGTTTTGCTGCATGCCCATTTCAGCCAAAGCCAATACCCATAATTCCAAAAAAGGGTTCTAGCATGGGAACCAAGATGCCACCTGTTACAGATTAGGGGCAAAAGAAGTCACTGTATTGCTTGCCACTAGCTACAGTTAGCTAAATTAATTTTGTTATGTTATTTGAATCAAAGCTAAATGAAATGCCTATTTTATTTTTTTTATATTTATTTACTCTCTTTTGTTGCCCTTGTTGTTTTATTGTTGTAGATATTAATTCTGTTAGTGAGGTCATCATTGTTGGATAGGACAGAGAGAAATGGAGAGAGGAGGGGAAGACAGAGAGGGGGAGAGAAAGACAGACACCTGCAGACCTTTTTCACCACCTGTGAAGCGACTCCCCTACAGGTGGGGAGCCAGGGGCTCGAACCGGGATCCTTAAGCCGGTCCTTGTGCTTTGCGCCAACTGCGCTTTAACCCGCTGCGCTACCGCCTGACTCCCGAAATGCCTATTTTAGCTCCAGGACTACATAAGCCCCATTTTAAGCAACTGATTGTTACCTGTGGCTTAGCACTAGATATCGTGAAGTGATCAGTACATGACATTTCCCACCCTTGAAGAAAGCTGTTGGAAAGAACTCCTTTGGAATGAAACTTCTGTATCATTCTCAGAGAAAAGGCACCTTATTTTCTTTACTGGGACAGAGAGCTAATGCTTTAGACTCTGTGGGCCAATCAAAGTTGAGTATCTTGTGAAAATGGCCACAGACAACACAGAGGCAAGTAAGCACAGCTATGTTCCAATAAAACTTTATTTACAAACACAGAAGACATGCTTACAGGCCTGGACTTGCTGCTACCTGATCTACTAGTACATATTACTATTAATAGCCAGCACCCTTACCTAGTACTCTGGGCTGGTATCATCTTCACTGTTCCACCTGGTTTTCTATTTCATCTGCACTACCATCCAGTCAGATTAGTACTATTACTGCTCATTGTACAAAGGAGGAAACTGGGTCAGACAGATGAAGGAAGCCACTCATTGGAGGGCCAGGCCAGCTTGATCCAGAGGTTGCAGTACTTTAGTCACACAATGAGTCCCTCGTGGGTATGAAATAAAAGCTCACTCTCAATTTCTGGACTCTAAGCATTAAAAGATTATTCTGTATTTCAAACCCTCACTGGGCTCCATAAAATTTGAATCCACTGTCTTTCACAGGCAAGACAATAAGAACAAAAAGGTTGAAATGAGTAGCAGTGGAATAATATGAACCTTATATTTAAACCAAGCAAAGAAACAATATAAAAATCACTTCCCAGTAACATTTTTAATGGAAAATCCAAAGTGATAATTAATTTATGAACCTGTTAACCTATTACAAAGTATTTGGTTATGTAAGAGCCTCCCTTCTCTACCTTATGAATAACTGACTGTATTATCCATTAACCTTGAACTCGTACATACTCCAGGAACCTGAGGCTAAAGTCTGTGGTGGTGGTGGTGGTGGTGGTGGTAGTGATGGTAATAAATTGTGAGCATGAGTGACTCATTAAATTATGTAGATTATTAGCAGCTCCCAAGAATACCTCTTAACCATGACTTCCAGAGTCTGTCTATAACATGGAAACCCAGACCATAGAAACAGGCCAACAAGGGACCAGTCAAGTGGCACACTGGGTTAATCACACACAGTACGAAGAGTAAGGATGCTGGTTTGAGCACCTGGCTCCCCATCTGCAAGGGGGTCACTTTACAAGTGGTGAAGCAGGTCTGTGGTGTCTCTTTCCTTCTTGATTCCTCCCTGCTCTCTTGATTTCTCTCTGTCCTATTCAATAAAGTGGGAAAAAAACTGGCCTCTAGGAGCATTGGATTCGTGGCACTGAACTGAGCTCCATTGATAACCCTTGAGGCAAAAAAAAAAAAAAAAAAAAGGAAAAGAAAAAGGCCTACTTTCCTGAGAGAAGTCTGAACCCATGTGTCATAAGTTCTTCCAGAAGATGCCAATAGATGTCTCCTACTCCCTCAATCATTCCCATCACCCTCAAAGGACACTTCACTTTGAAAAACCTACAGGGACTTTCAAGTAGGCAGACACTTAGGACCAATGGAGAAGAGGACAAACTCCTGGAGTAGCCCCAGATAGGCATGAGTTTGAATGGAGAGAAAGTGTAATGGAAAAAAAAGGAAATGGGCATTTCCCCTGCAGGTGGGGACTGGGGGCTAGAACCCGGGTCCTTGAGCACTGTAATAGGTGTGCTCAACCAGGTGTGCCACCACCTGGCCCCCTTTTTATGTTTTAAAGAGCTCGCACAAAATCACAAGAATGAATCTCCGACCACATCTATTCTGCTCTACTCTCTGGTATGGAAAAGCAGCAGATCTGTGAAGGGCCCCCTCCCTGTTTGACAGCAGTCTGAAGGCTCAAGGTCCATTTGGGAATCCCTTTGGAACAGACAGGTAGTTCACAGATTCATGGGACCTATCTCCAAAAAGATCAAAGAGGAGGATAAGAAGTCAAGAAGTGGGAGTCGGGCAGTGGCGCAGTGGGTTAAGCGCATGTGGCGCAAAGTGCAGGGACCGGCGTAAGGATCCCGGTTCGAGCCTCCGGCTCCCCACCTGCAGGGGAGTCGCTTCACGGGCGGTGAAGCAGGTCTGCAGGTGTCTATCTTTCTCTCCCCCTCTCTCTCTGTCTTCCCCTCCTCTCTCCATTTCTCTCTGTCCTATCCAACAACAAAGCAATGTCAACAATGGCAATAATAACTGCAACGAGGCTGCAACAACTAGGGCAGCAAAAAGGGGAAAAATGGCCTCCAGGAGTGGTGGATTCATGGTGCAGGCACCGAGCCCAGCAATAACCCTGGAGGAGAAAAAAAAAAAAAAGAAGTCAAGAAGTAAACATGGGGACTCATTAAGTCTTTTGGGGTGAATGATAATACACACAGACACACATGAGAATGGGGAAATGGGTGATGAGAAGCATCACAGCTGACTCTTTAGGGATTAATAGTAAGAACCCAATAATATGAGCTGGAGAAATGGAACGCCGATCTCAAACAGTGTGTTCATTCTTTTAGGGATCTAGTGCTAGAGCTATGACATATCTGGTATGACAGTCAAAAACACCAGTGACAACTAGACCTAGCATTTCCATAGACATCCCTGCATCAGGAATGGTAAGTGCTTTGTTCAGAAATTACTCCTACAGGATGGTAGTACTGCTACTTTTACTTCACAGAAAGGAAACTGAGACAAACATTGGTCAGTGAACTCTTCCCCAGACCACCCAGCTATTAAACAGTAAAGCTGTATTAGAACCTAGACAAGAACCCCACCACGAACACCTAACTACTGCACTGCACCGCCTTTGAGGGTTTTGGGAGCTGTAACACAGCCAGCATATGTGTAGTTACAGGACTGACTTATTCAACATTTTCTAAGAACCAATTTCTTTTTTTTTTCATAGTTTCTGTCCTGAAATTATCACAACAAAACTGTGAATTAAGAAGCATTATCAATAAAAACTGTAACAAAGAGAACTCTGGAAACATAAAGCCAGAGAAGCTAAATAACTTGTTCCAGATAACAAAGCTATTTGAAAACATATTTTGCTGCCCCAGGTGCTGGTCAGTGAAAAAATTACATTCTTCCAAGAGCTTACAGTAGAAGTGAGGGGAGAAAGAGAGGGAAACAGCAAACAAATTATCTTTGGAAGTATAGGTAAGTGCAAAAATACAACTGGAAGAAAAAGAGCGTGTTATTAGAGCAGAATACTCAAGATTTGAGAGAGCGTAAGAGAAGGGGATGTGAGGACTTACTCAGAACACAAGGCACAGATGCATTATGAAGATGGAGGAGGGAGCTGATGATATGAAAGTCACAACAAAAATGAAAGACCCTTTTCAAAACAAAGGCTGGAGCTTGCCTAGGAAGCTCACCCCTTCTCTCCCCTGCCATTGCAGCCCCTACCTTTTCTTTGGGAGTTACCCCTACCACATTAGCAGGCCCTAGATTTGGATGAAGTTGACCTAAGGAGCATTGGATAATTCAGTTTTACTCTCTATCCTCACTCTCTGTTCAGTGATTGGCCAGGATGAGACACATGACTCATGCAAAGCTGAATCAGTGTCAGTCCCATGCCGCTTATTCATTTTTCTGGGGAACCTCCTTTTTGCAAAAATTGCTAAGCTATCTGGAGCTTTTAAGTTTGGAAGTGCCATGAGTTACCATTTAAAGACAGGTGCCAGAATAGGAACCTAACACAAAAGCAGAGAAAGAATAGGAGTGAATGAGAATCTCTAGGGGTCAGGTGGTGGCACACTTGGCTGAGTGTACATGTTATTTAGGCACAAGAATCCAGCTTCTAGCTCCTGTTCTCCATCTGCATGGGGAAAGCTTTATGTGGTAAAGCAGAGCTGTCAGTGTCTCTTCTGCTCTCTATCTCCCCTTTCCCTCTCAATTTGTTTCTATCCTGTAAATGATAAAAAAAAAAAAAAAAACATTTTAAAAATTATAAAGAGAACCTCCATGGCACAGTTTGAATGCTAAGCTCCCGCCATGCTTGAAACCCAATTCTCTGCCCAGTGTAAACCAGTTTGAACTTGAGTTGTTTGCCTCAGACAACAGGGACCTGACTTAACCAGACTGGGGGTGGGGCTAAGGAAGGGAAGTGCTAGGAACCAGATTCTCAGAAGCAATTGTAGCTATAGTCATAGGTCACAGCAGCCAAAGTGAGAAATCCTTAAATCTGGGAGCTGGGAGATAGCTCAGATGGTAGACTACAGCAAGGCCCCACATTCTAGCTCTTGGCCACCATATGGGAACACCATGCAAATGAGAAACTTTACAAGCAGTGGAGTGGTGCTATGATAGCCCTCCTCTCTCTATCTCTCACTCTTTATCCAGAGAATAGAAAAAGTCCACAGAAGTGGTCAAATTGCACAGACACAGTCCCTGCAGCAAAAAGAAAGAAAGAAAGAAAGAAAGAAAGAAAGAAAGAAAGAAAGAAAGAAAGAAAGAAAAGAAAAGGAAAAGGAAAAGAAAAGAAAAGAAAAGAAGTCTGTCTACATCCAGGAGAGAAGGAGAAGGAAAGAGAGGAGACCTGAGATTCAAATGAAAGGGGTCCTAGCAAAGGTAGGAGGCATATAGCCTCTTCTGTAAGAGGGACAGGAGTTTGAGTTGAGCTGTGTCTCCCTCATTCTCAAAGTTATATGCTGAAGTTCTAACCATCAGAACCTCAGAATGTGACCTGATTCAGAGAGTAGGTCTTTACAGAAGTGGTTAAGTTAAAATGAGGCCATTCTGACAGGTCCTAACTCACCCAGCTGTACACAGAAGCGGATGTCATAGCAGGTTGATTTGTGAAGAGACCCAGGGAGACTACAGTGGCCTGCAAGCCAGCGGGAGGTCTGAGACAGCTCCTCCCTCAGGATCATCTGCAGGAATCAGCCCTGCTGGCACCTTGCCCTCAGACCTCCAGCCTCCAGAACTGTCATAGTATCTATGTTTATGTTTAGGCCACAGGGTGTGTGATGCTTTGTCACTGCAGCTTCAGAAATCCACCAAGCTCCCCAAGGGGAGGGAGACAGAGGAAAGACACCCCCTTTGGGCAGCCAAGTCTTGCTTAGACATGAGGTGTGGGTTCTGTGCTCAGTGAGGACCAGAGACACAGGACTGGGAGGCACAGGGAGTCTCCCAGCCCTGGGCTGTGGTCACATCAGAGATAGGTGGGGACATCATCACCTCCTGTTTGTTGGGCATCAGCACCAGCCACATGGTGCTAGCATCACGTTAGGAGACAAAAAAAAAAAAAATCAGAAGTCTCACCTGTCTTTCTCTTATCACACTAAATATCACAAAAAAATGAATAAAGTCTAGTAAATTTGACTCTGGCCTTGATTTAGGTCAGTCTAAGTTGTCCAACAAAAAACATGGGATGGGAGGTGTTACTCTGAGGAAAGCTGAGGGAGTGAGGTATCTCTGTGCTACATTTTACAACTTAGACTGGTGTTTCAGGTTACTTCACCTGGCTAGAGAAATGGCTTGAGCTGGCACAGTACAGGACTTGCACGCTTGAGGCTGTTTGTTTCATGCTTGGTAACCATGTAGTAGAGTGACACTCTACTTTCTCTCTCTCTCTCTCTCTCTCTCTCTCACACACACACACACACACACACACCTCTATCTCATATGAAATAGACAAATCTTTTTCCCATTTGAAGATTCTGATTTTTCTCTTCTTTATTACTGATTTAATATTGATTTTAAAAACTGTAAGATAATAGCTGTGTAATTCCATATAGTTCCTACCACCAGAGTTCTATGTCCCATGCCCACCACTGAAAATTGCAATTCTCCCAAGGTCACTGTTATGGGCTGATTCTATAGATATCTTATCTATATCTATATATATATATTTCCCCCATTTTTTAATGTTTCTGCCTTCACTTTCTTTCTAGTTCACCCCTAAACCTACTACTACATCCAAATGTCTTTCCTTCTTTCCTCTTCTCTCTCAGATAAGCGAAACTATGTCTGTCTTCCTCTGGTGTTTTCCTGATTTGTTTTCCTTTCAATAATGGTATAAAAACAAGATTTCTGTGACAAATGTTTTGAGTCCTGGTGGAATGGGGGCACAGAATCCTCTAGTTTGCTTACCCTGGGAGTGTGGACAAAAATTCCTTTTGGGATACAGAAGGTGGGAGTTCTGGAGTGGCAGGCGGTAGAGCAATGGGTTGAGCACACATAGTGTGAAGCGCAAGGACTGGCGTAAGGATCCTGGTTTGAGCCCCCGGCTCTCCACCTGCGGGGGGGGGGGGTCGCTTCAAAAGCGGTGAAGCAGGTCTGCAGGTATCTTTCTGTCTCTCCCCCCTTCTGTCTTCTCCTCTATTTCTCTCTGTCCTATCCTACAACACCAATAACAATAACAATAATAACAACAAGGGCAGGAAAAATGGCCTCTAGAAGCAGTGGATTCGTAGTACAGGCAGCAAGCCCCAGCAATAACCCTGGAGGAAAAAAAAAAAAGAAGAAGAAGGTGGGCGTTCTGGTTTCTGTAATTGCTTCTCCATTGGACATGAACATTTGCAGGTGGATCCATACATACTCCAGCCAAAAGAGATAAATCTTAAAAGTAAAATAATTTCACAATTAAAAGTTTAGAAAATATAAAACCCTTGATTTCCTCCTTCTGCTTAGAAGTCCCAATTTATTTTGTTTTCATTTATTTCTGTTTAGTTATTTATTTTAATTTATCATCATCATCACAGCACTGTTCAGCTTTGGCTTATAGTGGTACCAGGAATTAAATATGGATAAATCAAATTAATTAAAGCTATGAAAGTCTTCTGCATGACCACTATACTTTCTCCTCGGTCCCTCTTGTCTATCTTATAACATATCTTCCTAGTCCCCCCAAAAGTATGGTTCTTCTGGCCCATCTGAATATGAGTTGTGAGGAACCTTTCAGAACACTCACTACAGGTAGGTTTGGAGGCCCAGTAGGAGTAGGAGAAAAGTAATCAATCATCTTGCCTTTCTTTGTGGGTTTATTCATTTGGTCACCCTGGGAAGGAACAGGGGGTGTTTTCTCCCAGGGAAAAGGGCCTGCTCAGGGCCGAACTGCAGAGAGCACAGGGTCCCATTCACCCACATAAGCAGCCACTGCTCTGAGCAAGCCTTGCTCTCTGGGAAATGCCCAGTTTTAGCTTCCAGCCATCACCCACTCTTCAACAGAGCCCCCTGGCCTGCCTCAATGGTGGCCCTTGTACAGAGGAAGCACAAAGCTGCCTTTACTGAGGGAACCAAGGGGAGAGGGCTGCAGCTGAGCAGAGGATGTCTCAGCCTGTGACTGGGCCCATTCTTTTTAGCACCAAGGGCTTCTGCCAACCACACATGGTTCCCAACTCCTAAGAGCTTCTTTCCCTGGCAAGTGGGGAATTTAAATAAATCTGGGAGGAGGTAGGGGAAGAAAAGCAGTCTGCAGATCATAGTATTCTAAAGTGGTCACATGAACTGGAAACTTTTAAGCAGAATCCCTAAGAGGTAGGAACCTTATTGTCACCGAAGGCATTCAACTATCAACTTGTCACTGAATGGAGTAATGCTAATGAATGGACTGAGGGAAACAAGTGACAGAGGAGTAGATGCACGATAAACAGATAGAAAGATAAGTAGATAGAGGCAAAACATGAATGGATAGATGAATGGAGGGTTGTAAATAGAGAAATAGATGATAAATTATTTATAAATAAAAATGCAAATCATAAGTAAACAACAGATGCATAGGTGATATATGATAAAAATGAAAGATAGTACATAAATGATGGTATAGCATAGCTACACAAATATGAATGACAGGAAGCTCAGAGGTAGTACCAGTGGAACACACATATCACCACGTGCAAGGACTCAAGCTCAATTCCCTGTTCGCTGTAGAAAGGAAACCTCGTGAGCAGTGAAGCAGGGCTGCAGGTCTCTCTCTCTCTCTCTCTCTCTCTCTCTCTCTCTCTCTCTCTCTGCCTATCTGATCTCTGGAAAACCCAGTGGACTTATCCACTTATCCTTTCAATATATGCTCAGAACAAAGTCATTTCTCAGCACCACTGACTTGCCCACCATCTGTGTTAGATTTCCCCCCAAAAGCAGAGGGACAGAGAAGCATGCAATAAATGTGGAAGGTGACCCCACAAGTAGTCCCCAAGTTTACCATTGTGGCCAGTGGGGTTATGATATGGAAAGACTCTGAAATGGCCCATCTGCCATGTGACACTGAGGCATCCCCTTGGTCACCAGGGAAGGATCTGTCCCAAGCACAAACTCCCCTGTTGTTCTGGCTGAACTCCCACTGCAGTTAAATGTTTTAAGGTACCCGGCTCCTGTGAGGGGGCCCTGACAAGGCTGTGGTGGTAGATACTGAACAAATAACTGGGAGACCAAGAGGAAGCAGATATGTAACATTTGCCAGTTCCCACAGAATATATGCCCCTTTTGTTAGGGTTTGCTGTACAGTACCCAGTATCTTGTATATAGCTGTGCTATTGGTTGCTTCTGATCTACTTGGTCTAGGCTTTTGAGAGAGTCTGCATATCAATTACACAGCCTATATATTAAAAAGACTTAGTCTGTGTTTTAAAAAACTTCGAGACATACAATTAATTTTCCCCCTCTCATATTAATTAACTAGTGATTTATATGACTACATTTTACTAGGAGTGTACATAAACACCATTCCCACCACCAAAAGACTGTGACCCATCCCTCCCACCCACTCCCACCCCCCACTGGCCCAGGAAGCTGCATGTCTACCCCTCACCACGGGGTTTTTACTTTGGTGCCCTACTTACAATTTGGTCAGGTCCTGCTTTTAGTTTCCCTTTCAGATCTTCTTTCTCAACTTCTGTTGATGAGTGGGATCATCCCATACTCATCTTTATCTTTCTGACTTAGCTCACTTAACATAATTCCTTCTAGCTCTGTCCACGATGGGTCAGAGAAGGTGGGTTCATCGTTCTTGATAGCTGCATAGTATTCCATTGTGTATATATACCACAGCTTTCTCAGCCACACATCTGTTGTTGGGCACCTGGGTTGCTTCCAGGTTTTAGCTATTATGAATTGTGCTGCTATGAACATAGGAGTACACACCTCTTTTTGGTTGGGTGTTATGGAGTCCTTGGGGTATAACCCCAGGAGAGGAATTACTGGATCATATGGAAGGTCCATGTCTAGCCTTCTGAGAGTTTTCCAGACTGCACTCCACAGAGGCTGTACCAATTTACCTAACAAAAGGACTTTTCAAAGTTAACCCAATCACCAAATAATGTGATGATAACATTAACTATCGATTGTCTTTTTGAACCCTAAGACAGCAGGAACCTCACATCTCCACTATAGAGCCTCTACTTCCCCCAGTCCTGGAACCCTTGGATAGGGCCCACTTTCCCGTATGCCTCTCCCAATCCATATCAAATAATATTGCATCTGCAGATCACAACCTAATCAACACAACAAGTGCCACCTCAACATGCTTCACTTTAGACTGTGTCCAGACACTTCACGTGTGGAATGACAACCCTTCAGCTTCATTACTCAGGTGAGACCTTTCCTTTCATAGTATACTCTAATTCCATCTCAGGTGTTTCACTTTCTAACAAAGTCCTAAAACCTAAATATACACCAGTTTCTGTGAGAGAGAGCATATGTTCACACGTATCCATAAACTACTGCAAAATATATACCTGAAAGCAGAAGTACACTAGAGTTTGCAGTGAGTACCCCCCTAACACTTCCTCTCCACTATTCCAAGCTTTGGGTCCAAGATTGCTCAACAATTTGTTTGGCTTTGTATGTTAACTCTCTTTTCAGTCACCAGGTTCCAGATGTCATCAGGATGCCAGCCAGGCTTCCCTGGACTGAAGACCCCACCAATGTGTCCTGGAGCTCTGCTTCCCCAGAGACCCACCCTACTAGGGAAAGAGAGAGGCAGACTGGGAGTATGGACCGACCAGTCAACGCCCATGTTCAGCGGAGAAGCAATTACAGAAGCCAGACCTTCCACCTTCTACAACCCACAATGACCCTGGGTCCATGCTCCCAGAGGGATAGAGAATGGGAAAGCTATCAGGGGAGGGGGTGGGATATGGAGATTGGGTGGTGGGAATTGTGTGGAGTTGTACTCCTCCTACCCAATGGTTTTGTTAATTTATCCTTTCTTAAATAAATAATAAAAAAAATTTTAAAAAAGAATATATGCCCCAACCCTGGTCAAGCTATCAGGATATCCACCAGCTCCAACACTTTTTAAAACAAATCCCTGGGCTCTTCTGGGAGGGAACCATCTGGTTCTACACCCACTGGTCACCTGTATGGGGGTCAATCTGAAGCTATAACTAAGGATGCAGACAAAGGGCATCCAAGAAAGTGTACCAGGCACCAGAGACAAATGATGTGAAGAGTTACTAAGACACCAGGACTTGTGACTGCAGGACCTTCTGCTCCTGCCATATATACCCTCTTGCAGATCCCGCTGTCACAGACTATGTCCTCCTGCCTCATGGTCCCTGCATAAGCCCTTTCCTCTGCCTGCCAAGAGTCATGCTGTCACCACCCCACCCAGCTTCCGCTGTCTCATTCCTCTTTCTCTCGCATATCCCCTACTCTAAGATATGAGAAAAAGGGAAAGCAAGGCATAGATATAGGATAGGGGTGGAAATGGAGGACTGAGAGCCTGCTTCCTTTTCTAAAAAAGTAAATATAAAAACTTCAACTTGAATGGAAATTCAAGAAATCATGTTGATTGATCTTAGAAGAAGAAAGGACAAATTTAGGCTAACCGCACTCAGAGATGGAACTTAAGAAATAACGATGGGGGGGGGGTGCAGTGGTGTACCTGATTAAGCACAAAAACCCAGGTTCAAGCCCCTGGTTCCCCACCTGCAGGAGGAAAGCATCACAAGTGGTGAAGCAGGGCTGCAGGTGTCTCTCTGTCTCTTTCCCTCTATATCCCCTCTCCCCTTTCAATTTCTCTCTGCCCTATCCAATAATAATTGACTTAAAAAATAAAAGAAATTTTAAAAAGGAAAATACAGGGTAAACTTTAATTAGATAAGTAAGGTCTGTTGTACAAATGAAGGACTATAAAGGAGGGAGGGGGAAGGAGTGAGTGAGTGAGTGAGTGAGTGAGTGAGTGAGTGAGTGAAAAAGGGTTTGGGGATCCAGTATCCTACAGTGGAGGAATTGAATGAGCTGCTGGAGGATCTGATTTGCTGACAGCTATCATGTGGAGATGGAAAACTGCACACCCACGACAACAGTCATGTTGAGCAACATGTCCCCAATAAAGTGATTAAAATAAACAGATAAAATAAAAGGGAAGAGTAGGACTGTGGAGATATCTCACTGACTGAGCACAGAACTTGCACACTTCAGACTCCAGTACCATCCTACTCCAGAGTTGAGTAGTACTTTGGCCTCTCTCTCTCATTAAAATAAATAAATAAATTTTTTTAAAGAGCATATATCATACATAAGAATTTTCTGAAACCATATCGAAGAATTTCCTGGTGATTGTTTTGGGGAAGAAAGACTGGGGGTATAGGTAGAGATCTGGCCTGCCCTATCTATAGACAACCAAACTCTGCTGAACCCACGGACGGGTACTTTTCCCTGTGATTGTAGGCACATACTGAGACACTACTGCAGTTCCCAATTTACAGAGGAGGAGACTGAGATCAGAAGAGGAGGAACAGACATCTGGTAAGTAACAGAACAGAACACAGCCTGAGCTGGGTCCTCTGGCCCCACTCTTTCCCATCTGTCATCAAAGATTTTTCAACATGTGCATGTGCCATTTTTCCAGATTCTAAACACCTGCTTAATTAAAAAAAGAAGAAGAAGAACATGGTCCTCCACCTCCTATAAAAAGCTCTTGTTTTCCCTTCCGGGCTGGGGGTGGGAGTAAGAATTATTTTTGAAGGCTTCATCTCACATAGAACCATTGTTCTGAGAGTTTGCCAAAGATTTCTTTCTTTCTTTTTCTTTTCCTTTCTCTCTCTCTCTCTCTCTCTCTCTCTCTCTTTTTTTTTTTTTTTTTGTTGAAGCTGCTGCAAAATTAGAAACAATGCAAAGACTGTCCTCTATATAAATTTACCAGTGGGGATTACAGATCATCAGCCCAAGCACTCTCCTGAAACAGTATAAGCTCAGACTTCTCTAGGTGCTCCTACAGGGTTTGGAGAAGGGCTATACAGTGCAATCAGAACCCAAATGAGGACCCAAGATATCTTTGACCCTACTCGTCTTCCCTCTCCAGTGTGTGACTGAAGGCTCAAGAAACACCCACGGTGTCTTCATGTGCAGCGATATGGTGACATCTGAGATTTCTAAGTAAGTGGGAGAATCACCCTGTCCATCAGACTCAGGGTAGGAGCAGAGTGTGTGTGTGGTCTGGGGCTGGGGGGGGGACCTTCTCAGCTGACTGACCACCCAGCTCAGATCTGGAGAAGGGGCCTTACTTTCCACTCAGGAGAGCTAACATATCTATAGGGCATGTGCTGGCACAGTGTATAGCTAGTGACCTGGCATTTACCTATAGGTCTGGATCAGATCATCTGATTCCCCATAATTATACCAGGAGGCAGGAACATTCTTCCTCCCAGACTACAGAAAGGGAAAACCAGGCACTGCCTGGCAGGACTTTCAAAGATCAGCCAGATGCAACTGACAAGGCCAGGACTAAAGCCTAATCAGCATGAGGGCTTCCGAGCATCCAGGTAGCACCTGTAAAAGGTCTGACCAAGGCTGTTATCTGGTTCTCCTTCTGCTGCTTGTGACCTTTAACAAAGGTGGGGAAAAGTTACAGGAATGCATACACATACACATATGCACAAGAACAATGACTCATTCCCCCTATGACTTTTGGCAAAAAAAAAAAAAAAAAAAAACATGGAAAGCTAAAAGACTATCGTTGCCTGAAGGACAGACAGCAAGTTGACCTTAAAAGAGCTGCTGTGGGAGTCAGGTGGTAGCACAGTGGGTTAAGCGCATGAGGCACAAAGCGCAAGGATCAGTGTAAGTATCCTAGTTCGAGCCCCCAGCTCACTACCTGCAGAGAGGTCTCTTCACAAGTGGTGAAGCAGGTCTGCAGGTGTCTATCTTTCTCTCCCCCTCTCTGTCTTCCCCTCCTCTCTCCATTTCTCTCTGTCCTATCCAACAACAACAGCAACAATAATAACTACAACAATAAAACAACAAGAACAAGGGAATAAATAAATAAATACTTAAAAAAAAAAAAAAGAGCTGTTGTCAGTGCCAGGGGCTATGCCTTTCCAGTGAGGCCTCTTCTCTAGGGAAAGGGAGGATGGAGAGAGAGGGATGAGGAGACAATGGAGGGTAGGGGGATATGAACTTAAAACCTTCAGTAGTTCTGTAAAGGAGGACTGGCTCTGTCCTCCAAGGGCCCTTCCTGCCTCTAAGTTTAGCAGTGTAAATGTCACCCAGCTCTCTGACTCTGGGACAGAGTACAAGAACTCAGTGCCACCTGATGTTTCTCTATTTACTTGTACCAAGACCCAGATACCTGGAGGTGGTCATGAGAAATACGCCAAGGGTGTCTGGACTCTTGACAATCAATTTGGGAGTCTGTGAAGATTGCTCACAGATATCACTGGGGGAGGAAGCAAAGACCCCTCCTGGGGCCAAATAAATGTTTAAACTTGACAAGGGAGAGAAACAGGTGACACAGGATGTGTGCCCCAACCACACTCCCAAGCCCCAAGGTAGGGGTCACAGGGACTGTCCCTGAGAATGACTTGCACTGCCAAGAGGGGCCGTTGCCTACCCCTGAAATGAGGCCTGACACTTATGGGAGAAAGTAGGGGTCTGCCCCCAAGGCAGATCACATTTGTGAATGTCCAGGCCCCTCACCTACCCTCACCCGCACAGGGGCCTGCAAAGCTGAGGGGAGGCAGGCATGGAAATCTAGTGCCCTGAGAACTGAATCTCTCCACACACACATGCATACAAATAAAGCATATCCTCTTCTCCAAGCTTTCCTCTGTGACTGTAGGTACAAATAAGCACTCCCCCCCACACACACACCCCAAAAAGACCTTGCACCAGTGCTACTATCCCTAGCCCCTTCAAGTTTCCAGTCTTGTACACACAACC